>NC_092872.1:739297191-739467191 GCF_028372415.1 Notamacropus eugenii
AGGGAGGCAAAAGTGAGGAAGGAGAGCATTCCATGTACGGGGATATCATGTGCTGATCTCTCAAAAACTGCAGGTGCTTAATAAATGTTTGTTGATTGACTGGGCTGGGATCCTGGGACTCAGACTTCCTCACTTGTAAAATGGGGGCATTGGACTACATGGCCTCAGGGGTCTCTCCCTGCTTGGATCTATGAGCCTTTGTATGCCCTTGGGCAAGTTATCTACTGCTCTGGGCCTCAGTTTCCTCATCTGTAAAATGGAAAGAGTGTGGGCTCTGAGACCCTTCCAATTCTAGATCTTCAAACCTAGGACTCCAGAGGGCACGGGCCTGTGCCAAGCTGGGATGACTGAGAGACTGAGTCTCCATGGTCTAAATGTTCCTTCATTAAGACTCATCAAGACCAATGCCATCTTCTCCGCTAATAGGTGAGTTGTCCCACTTTGAAAAGGATTCCAAACCAGCCCAAGCTACAGAGAAAGGAATATTCTGTCTACCTTGAATTACAAAGGTCTGCCCACTGCCCTTATTCTCTCTTTTAGGGAGCAATGGGGGCCCATCACTATTTTGGTCTTTACATTTTTTGCCTTGCTGGGAGGCCACACCACAAAATGGAAAGACTCAGAACCAGGAGCCAAGAGACCTGGGTTCAACCCCCACTTCAGATATTTACTTGTTGTATGACCATGGGAAAGTCATGAAACCTCCCAAAGCCTCAGTTGTGTCACCTATAAAATGGGAATTGTGATACTTACATGTCCAAGGCTACTATGAGCCAAGGGTTCTGTAGACTTTAGAGCTCTAGAAATTAGGTCACTTTTTGGGTGATCCAAATAAGTGACTGTGATGATGGGTGCTAAGCTGAATGGTTCTGGTGGCTGGGCAAGGGTAGTTTAGACTGGGAGGGAACAGATTCCAGCTAAGCAGTAGATGAAGAAGGGTAGGGGGATATGGAGGGGTGAGAACTAAAGGAAAATAATGCAATGGGTCAGTTGAGAGTTCACCAATTAGCTGAGGATAATCTGGGGAAAGTTGGGTCCAAGAAAGAGAAAGCTGGGTAAGGAAAGGGGAAAACAAGGGAGAGAGGAGGAGGTGAGTGAACACCAGAACAACCTGGGCAAGGTGGGTAGGGCTCTGACTCAGGCACGGATGTGGGGCCAAGAGATAGACTTCATTTATTTTACACCCCCCCCCCCCATTTTCTCATAAATTACCTTGTTTCTTGGATCAGGGACCATACCCTAGAAGACTTAATCTTCTCAGATCTGAAATGCCTATTCTGGGATCTCCAAGGACCTAAATGTTGCACTTTCCTCCCATTATCTTTCCCACTGCCCCTACTTTCCATTCTGGGACTATAAATAAATCAATACCACAACCAACAAGTACCATAGTCAGAAAGGATGTGCCAAGCCCTAGGCCCCACTTACCACGCCTTTAACCAAGCCACCAGTACCCTAGATGTGAGGCTTCCAACTAGGATGTTAACTCCTTAGAAAGTGGGACTCTGTCTTTTCTATATTTGTATCCTAGGGGCTTAGTACAGTACTCAGCACCTACTAAGTGCTTAACAAAGATGCTTTCATTCATTCATTCACTCCCTGTGGTGATCTAGTGACCACCACCCTTATATCTCATCATCCACTGCTGGCCCAAGCACTCACGGGGAAGGCAGGTCTAGGCTGAGGTTGAAGAAGCCAAATCAAGGGCTCATGGAGGGAAGGAGGAGGAAAGAAAGTACAGAGTGCCCACCTCTTCCTGGCCACAGCCCCATTTCCTGACTACCCTCTGGGTAATACCACTTCTCAATTATTTTTGCCCTGGGTGAAAAAATTCCAAGTTATGCCTCCAGTAACATTTTAAAAGTCTCCCATTGCCCTTGTGGGCTAGAGAACAATCCAGTTCAGTGGATTCAGAGCCCAGGGAACGATGGACCCAAAAGGCAGTCACTAAAAAGCTGATGATGTCACTCTGGAGGAAGGTCTGTGATGCAGCTCCCCAGAGATCTCGCTACTGCTCAACATCCTTATCAGTGACTTGGATGAAGGCAGACATGGCAGGCTTCTCCGATTTGCAGATGTCCCAAAGATGGGAGGGAGAGCTAACACACTGGAGACAAAGTCCGGATCCAAAAAGATCTTGGCAGTCTGGAATGATGGGCTGACTCCAAGAAGATGAAATGGAATTGGGATAAATGTCAAGGACTATACTTGGGTTCAAAAAACAAACTCCAAAAGCCAGGGTGGGGAAGGTTTGGCACCTGGAAAGGCTGTAGGGACTCAAGGGGACAACAAGTTCAATAGGAGTCATCAGTAGGGCAGGCCAGCCAAAAAATCTAATGGAATATGTGTGCTAAGTTGTCTTAAACCAGCAAGAGAGTTCCATTGCCCTCTGCCTGATAACGCCTTATGTGAAGAAGGGGAGTCCATTTCTGGGCACCCCATCCTAGAAAGGCCAATAACAAGCTAGCAAATGTCTGGAAGAAGGAAGCTGGGTCCCTAAGAGTTCCGGAGCATATGTATTGTATGCATAGTACTGGGAATGTTTGGTCTCAGGCTCAGGGGACTCATGTTAGCCACCTTGAGGGACTCAGGAGGCCATCATGTGGAAGAGGCCCAGATTTGTTGCTTGGACTCAGGGGGCAGAACTAGGAGGGTGACGCAGGGAAACAGATGAGCTGGATACGAGGAAAACTTCCTGACGATGAGAGTTGTAGGAAAGCGGACTGGGAGGCAGATGGGGATGGAAGCAGAGTCTCCTCAAGCCTACTGCTCCATCTTGTAGGGGAAAGCCACACCAACAGCCCTGAGTGAATGTTAATCTGTGCACTGGTCCCAGACTGACAAACGCTTGCTGGGGTCTGGACACAGGCAAAGGACAGTTAAAAGTTAATGTCACATGTTATGGCCATGGGTGAACTTAAGGACATTTTGGGATTAATTTTTCCATTTTTGTTGGGTTTTATTATTTATTACCCTGGCATTCCTAAACTGTGAGGCCCTGTCTCAATGTCCAAGGAGAAAGGACACTACCAGTAGTAGCCATCTGTGTGGTAAAACAGGAGAATACGTAGAGGAGGGCTATTTCACAGGCCCAGCCCAAGGCCATAATGGCAGGTCACCCTTTATATCCAGTGCATAGGCTTCAGAGGGCAAACATGATGTCTTCACTGTGCCTGACCTCTTTGACCCCTCCCACTAGAACTGCTTGGACATTGCCTTTGGGTCCCTGGGCTCTAACAGGTGAGCTTTTAATTGTCCTTGCTCAGAACCAGGCCGCCACATCGACCTCTGGTCATTGCCACCCCATGCCGCTCCCCAAGAAGCCCCTTCTCCAGCTACTCTTTATACACTGCCCCCTGCCCCACGTGAATATAGTCTTCAGTCCCCAAGGGCAGAGACTCTCTCACTTACTGGTACATGAGTCCCCAGCACTCAGCAGGGTCTGGCCTATGGAAGGTGCTGGACAACGGCTTCATCATCCATTCTTTCATGACCCATGGGGGACCCATCCCTCTGTTGCTCTTCTCCTTCCCTCCCCCATTTAATTTTGTGCTCAAAGATGCTGGAGGATGGATCTGGGGAAAAGAGACAATACCTGTCTGTCTCACCACCAGTTAAGATTCTGGGAAGTTTAAGTCCAGATGGAGAGAAGGTGAATGTTTTGGGGGAGCATCCTCATGGCCCACCTGGGCAGATGAGGTTCCCCAGGAGAATCTCTTCTGCTTTCTAAGTGGGCCGCCATGATGGTCCTCAATGACGAAGGCTGAGTTCCAGGAGTCCCAATAACAACAAAAATCACCTATCCTTGATGGGCTCCATCCGCACAGATGTACCACCATGCAGAGTGGCCACTGGGTGCTCATGGGAATGATTTCCTGAAGCTATAAAGTGAAGAAGTCTGGCAAAAAACCTGATGTGTTGGTTCTCTACCAGCACCTAGTGAGGGCACCTGGATGAGAGAGGTGAGTATGAGCCAGCCATGCCCTCTCCACCCCTCATCTCTCATCCCTAGAGAGAATCACCATAGCTCTCCTTGGATTCAGAGATCCTGTCAGATCCAAGAGACCCCAACCTTGGGCCTTCACCTGAAACCTGGCCTGCCACTTACTTAGGGGGGGTAGAGTCAGAGGGGCTTCGTACTACCTGTCAGCGGGCCAGGGTCTAGTTCACGCTCTGCACCTCCCTAGCTGTGTGAACTTGGGCAAGTGACTTTAATCATCTGGGCCTCAGTTGTTCTTATCTGTAAAATGAAGCAGTTAGCTTGGATCAGCAATTCACATTCTCTAGTCTGGAAACTGGCACAGTCTTACAGTAGGTAAAATTTTTACTCCCCAGGGGCCTCACTTCATAAAATCTAGAACAGTAATGGGTTCTTCCCCCACCAACCCTCACCTCAGGTCCCTTCTCCTTGGCTCCCCAAATCCATCCCATCAACCACCTACTGGGGAGGCAAGAAGTCCCAGATGAGAGGGACTTTCTTTTTTTTTGCAGCATGGTTTGAGAGGGGGCATTGTGGGCTAGGTGTCTGAGGGCCATCTAATGCTGATATTCCATAGTTCCAAGTTACTCATCCCTCTGTCTCCTCTACAGACAAGATGGAAAAAGTTGCCCTCCCAACCCCCAAGGGTCAAAATCATCAGTAAACAGGTTCTAGGTTTCACAGCCTGAGCTAGACAAGGCAGCACATGTCCAGGGGCAGATGGAGATCTGAAAAGCCTAAGGCATCCATCAAAATACGCACCATGCTTCTGAGGTGACTGAGAGTGGAAAAAGTAGGTCTCCTGTCTTTGTAAGAAGTGGTGGACTACAGGTGCAGAATGAGACATACTCTCTCACATATGACCAATATGCTGAGTTGTTTAAACTGAACTGCCTTGTTATAGGGGAGGGTGCTGGGGGGGAAGGGGAGCATTTGAGCTGAGCTCTGAAGGAAATCTGGTATTTCCTGAGACTAAGATGAAAACGGAGTGTATTCTAAGCAGGGCAGATAGCCAGAACAAAGGTGTAGACATACAGGGTCATGTGTTAGGAACGGCAAGTCAGCAAGTTTGGCTAAGTATGGACGTGGCGGGGGAGGGGTGTCATGTGTAAGAAGATTGGAAAACAGAGATGGCAGCCAGGAAACTGACAACAATGTTTTTTTAAGTGCCCCCCCCAAATACACACACACATGTGCATATAAATATACATATATGTATGTATGCACACATACACACATGTGTTTTACATACATGCTGATATCCACACATTTTACATACATGCTGATATCCACACATGTTACTTTTTTTTTTTCCCTTTCTAGACTCAAAGTACAGTTTTCCAAAATGCCCACCCCTCACTAACAATGAACCTACATGTTGAGCTGACCTGGGCCAAGGGTGACCTCTAGCCCAAACAGGACAATGGAAAAGGGGAGTGTTGAGGAACAAGGACTGATGAACCCACACTATCGCCATCCCCCTCCTCCTAATAACCCCCTCAGGACCTATGATAGGGGATGACCTTACAGCAAGGGCTTTTGGGATCACAGAATTTCAGAGTAGAGTTTAACCTTAGATATCATCTAGTCTCACCCCATCTATTACAAATGAGGAAACTGAGGTCTGGATGAGTTAAAAGCGACCTGCCCAAGGTCACAAAGGCAGTCACTATCATAGCTGGGGTTGCCAGCTCCTTAAGAACAAGGGATGTCTTGTGTCTTCTGGGCATCCCCAGTGTTTAGCATGGTGCCTGGCACGGTGCCTGGCACCTAATAAAATGTTTACAGGCTGACTGGTGGCTGACTCTAAATCCAGTGTCCTTGCCAGATTTGTATGTCATCTCTGACACTACTAGTTGTGTGACTTTGAGCAAGTGATTTACTGCCCCGAACCTCAGTTTCTTCACCTGTAAAATGAAAATAATGACCCATAAACTCCATTTTATAGGGTTGTGACAATGCTTGGAAGGAATACCATATACAAAGCACTTTGAACATCTGAAAGCACTGTAGAAGGGTCCATTACGGTTATTATTATACCACACAGTGCTCCCTTGCAATCCCTTTGATGGGATCCATAGCTTTATAAAGAGGTTCTCCTTTCAGGGAGGGAGAAGCACAGTATTCAAGAGAATTCATGGGTTTCAAGTACTTTGAGGAAATTATCAGTCTCTATAAGACAACTGAAAATGTCTCATTTGTTCAGGAAGAGGATGAAAGCATCCTCAGCTTGGAAACACTGTGGTTAGTTAGTACTGGTACTTAACAAGGAATAGTACCTTAAAAAAAAAAATTAAAGTCTTCTTTTCCAACTCAATCTCTCCCTTCCCTCTTTCTCTTCTCTTCATCTACATTATCCCTGAAGAACAGGTTTCTTGGGCAAAGAATTTAAGAGAAAAAAAGAAAAGGAAAGGGGTAAGGGGTTGGGCCAGGCTCTGGTGATCTGGATGAGGCCCGGGGCCTCTTTCCACATTACCCAAAGCCTCATTAACCAAACTTGTCACTTCCCTTCTTCCTTGTCTGGGACTCACTCACCTGAGATAGTTCCTCACTGGCCCACCAGCCACCTAGTGCACCACAGTATGGGGAGCAGAAGTAACAAAGGGGGATTTCCAGTGGCCTCCCAAATACTGAGGGTTCCCAGAATTAGCAGAAGCAGTTATGGGGATAAGAATGGAAAGCCTGGGGTTGAAATAAGATTTGGGGTTTGCCTTGAAGGATGCGTGCCCAGAGGTGGCTCAGCCCTGGCACCCACCACAACCTCCACCATCCCCCAGAGGGGATGCACACTTACCTGTTCATTAGTGACTCCAGGAGGCAGCGTCCCATGCTTGTAATCTTCTAAGAGCTGCACAGCTTCTTTAAGGCGACTCTAGGAGTAAAAGGGAAATACAAGGGAAATAGTTAAGAGCATGAAGTTTCCAAAGTCACACAAAAGATCACTTGACAAACACTTCTCAAGCTACTGTACTCGAAGGGTACTGAGCAGGAGCTGGAAGAGCTCGAGGACAGCCTCTGCCTCCTGAGCTTCCATTCCAGCTAATAACTCAGACAGGTCATAGCCATAAAAAAATGAAGACCAACACATGGTAGTCTTAGTAAGGGCTACAGAGTGGATGGTGGATACTTCTAGGATAATGAGGCTTATTCTTCAACACAGAGAACAAATAGTATATACTAGGTATATACAGTAAACACAGAGAGAATAAATACAAAGCAATCCATTGAGTCAGAACGAATCACATTCTCTTGGCCCTCTTTCTTAGCCAAGGTATTGGGTCTTGCAGTGATAACAATGAGAAAACAGAATTCCTGCCCTCAGAAAGGTCACAATCTAGCAGGGGAGATGGGATAGGACTCTAGACAAATCATGGAGGAAAAAAAAATTACAGAAAGGAAACAAATATTTATCAGCTGCCTGCTATGTGCCAGGCACTACGCTAAATGCTTTACATGTATGATCTCTGTTGATCCTCACAATAATCTGAGAGGTTAGGTAGTATCATAATCCCTGTTTTTAAAGCTGAGGAAACTGAGGCAGTGTATCAGTAAGCACCCCGACACACAGAGGGGCCTGCTACCACAGGTTCTTAGATCTGTATTCATGAAAGGAAAGGCAACTTTTGAAGGGTTAACTATCACTTTAACCAAGCACATGTATCATTCACCTAGTTCAGGGGAGTCAGCACCCTGAACTTCAAAGAAAATACAGAGAAATCAAAGATCAACATGCGTGTGTTTTTACATACATGCTGATATTCACACATATTACTTTTTTCCTCTGCCTAAATTCAACAGACAGGTCCAAGCGTCTGACCATAGCTACCAGAGAGGGAAGCACTGACATCTGGGTTTTCAAAGTGGCGGGGCTTCCCAGAGTTCTCGTCTGGTCAAACACTTCCAGTCACTAAGCCCCAAAGTAAAACCTCATCCTCAGAGTATTTATACTTTTTTTAGAGCCAGAGGGCATCACAACCCTTGAGAACCAGTGCCTCATTAACAAATGATATGGGCCTTCCCACAAATCCACTCCAAGGGGCCCCTGCCAAGGGCTCCTGGACCCCCCTAGCTTTAGAGTGATTATCAGTAGTAACTGTTGTTTCTCACCCAGCCTGATGTCTTTGTTTTCTAGACCTCATTACAGGGGCCACGCCCTGGCTACTTCTTAAACAGGTACTCAATGAATGGGCGTTGCCTCACCCAAAGTGAGTACCTGCAAAGACCTTGGCCTAAAGGCCCCAAGGTATCCTGGGCCATCTCCAGTCATCCTGAGGAATATCAGGTCACTGCATTGAGAGGGCTCTGGAGGAGAAGTGAGGCTGGTGGCCTGCACAGCCCTCCTTCACTCAAAATAAAGTCAAGTGCAAGTCATGTCATTATTTCTCTGATGGCATGGTCTTTCAACAGCAACAAGGACAAACACGATCCCTTACCAAACTCCCCTTAATGGGCAGGCCCATTAATGGATGGGGAAGACCTTTAATCACATTAAAATAATTAACAATACAAATACATATACTGCTTCTAGTTAAAGAAGCTCTTATAAAGGCAAGATTCAACCAGAGACACTTGATTATACTAAAACAAAAACAGCAAAAGATCCTATTTTGCTTGCCATCACAGGCAGACATACAGGATCACACAGCTAGTAATCATTTAAGGCTGGATTTGAATTCAGAGCTGCCTGACTTCAGGCCCAGGGCTCAATCCACTGGCCCACTACCAAAAGCACTGAACAAGGAATGGTTGTTTTGTTTTAAAAATTATTATAAACTTAAATAAAAAATATTTAAATACACAAAGAAGAAATATTATATATTAAATTATACATGAAAACTTCAAATAATTGCCATTGGCTTTCTAACACACATAAATACACAATCACAGGATGGGCCACAGATTCAGAGCTGAAGGGACTTTGGAGGTCATTCTTGCCTCCCCCCTCTAGAACAGAAGTCCTAAGATCTGAACAAGTGATGATGGAGGCTGAGAGAAAAGGCATTTCAGGCAGTGAGAACATCGGGGGCAGACTCATAGAATCTGAGAGTTGGGAGTGTCCTCAGTGGCCTGGTAGTTCAACTCAAACACAAAAGGAATATCCACTCTGACGCACCCAATGAGGACTCACTGGGGCTCTGCTTGGCAACCCCCAAAGAAGGGGAGCCACCACTTCCTGAAGAGGCTCCTCCACCTTTTTTCCTGATATCAGGCCCAAGGGCAACAGCCCCTGGTTCTGTCCCTGGAGCCATTCCTCCATCCAACAGCGTTTCTCATACAAGACGACAGTCATCATGGGGGACATGATGTCTTCTCTGTCTTCTCTGCTCCAGTTTCTTGGCCTGGAGTTGACCCTGCAGCATCCCAGCTGCCATTCTCTGAAAACTCTCAGCCTATGAAGGCCATTCTTCAACTGGGGCAACTGGAACTGATGATGATAGTCTAGGTGAGGTCTGATCTGACTGAGGCAGAGCCTAAGGGGCCTCTTCTTTCCTGTTCCTGGAAGCCCTAACGTGCCCAGTGGGGTGGTGGGCACCACATCTCACTGCTAACTCATACTAAGCTTGAAGCACTCCCAGGTATAGGGGCTAGAAAGTGCAGAATGTGTCTGAGGAACACAGAGTCTTAGATTTACAGCTGAAGGCAACCTTGAAAATTCCCTAGTCCCACCCTGTCCTTTCACAGAGAAGGCCACTGTGATCCATTGCCCAAAGTCACAAAAGTGACTAGTTGGGGAACTGAAGGCAGGTCCTCTGTCTTCAAATCTAGCATTCCTATTAACTAGTTGGGCTGGAGGCTTAGAAACAAATGCACAAATCCATCTAGTATCAACTCAAGGGTATAAACTCTTGGAGAAAGAACTCTTAGGAAATAATAATTGCTGGGAAAACTGGCTAAAACTGTGGTGATTAAAAACTTTAAGAGACATGATTTCTGGGCCATATAACCATTTTATTAATAATGTCAGCATTTTTTAAAAAATGATGGTCATTTGGCCGACCAAAGACGATCATAGCAGTGGGCTCACAGTTTATATATCCATTGGAAGAGGGATAGGTCCTGAAGGTGGCAATCAACTCTGATTGGTTAACAATTAATAAGAGAATGAATATTACAATGAGGGACTGAACTATTCAAATGAACCTTGACTGTGTCATTTACTTCTAAGTTACCCCAATTTATTTAAAGAATTTATCTCTACCCAAGCCTGAGAAGAACACAATGGTGTCCCCACTGTTAAGAAAGTTAGTTCAATCTCATTATCAGTAACGACCTTTAAGAGACTGACTTTTTGAAGTTAGTACTTTAGAGAAAAGGGGGCTTTAGATCTCCTCAAATCATGGTTATTAATTATCATTTCTCTCAAACCAACATTTTCTACCATATCACACACAAATTCCAAATGGATGAATGGTCAAAATATGAAAAGTCACATTTCACAACTATAGATGGTGGGTATAAGGGGTGAGACTTGTAACCTGAAACAGGATAAAAGTGATCATAAAAGATAAAAGAGGTCATCACAATTATATACGATGTAAAAGCTTTTGCCCAAATTAAGCAAACTGAGCTAAATCAGGACATGTGGTGGGGAAAATTATTTGTATTAAACATCCCTGACAAATGGTTGATATTCAACATCTTAAGGGAACTAACACAAATCTAAGAGAACTGGATCTGATGACCTTGGAGGTCCATTCCCACTCAAATTTTATTACACTAGGAATAGGAACAATTCGGAGATGACTTATATGAACTGACACAGAGTGAAGCAAGCAAAGCCAAGGAAAGGAAAGGAAACAATTTACAAAACTACAACAATGAAAGTGGAAAGAACCAAAACAGGTTCACTAAAGGCTATGGAATTATAATGTCATTTAGGGTTAGAATCAGATAGAATCAGCGCACTCTGACTCAGAGAAGAGTAGAGAAAATGTTTCTCACTCCCCTGTTTGCAAAGGTGGGGTCTATGGACATGGGATTTTTCACATATAGTTACACATGCCTGAAATATTAACAAGCTTTGTAGAAAATGCATCTTCCCCTGTTTTCTCCTCCTCCTGTTTCTTTTTTGACTTTGTAACAAGGGCTGGCTCTCTGAGGAGGGGAAGGGAAATAGAGAGAGATCTAGAAATGCAGGTGATACAGAAACAAAAGCTATCAATAAAAATGAAATTAAAAAATTACAGGATACCAGCTGTGATCGGGTGGGGTTTGAGGGAAGGAGAAAACCCTTGGCTAGGGAGAAAAGGGTAGAGAATCAAGGAAGACAGTAAGTGTCCTTAAGGATCATACCATGTTGGGGTACGTCCAAGAGACCAAACAGAAATATATCCATAGGCAAACATATCCATGGGGCCATGGCAAGTTCTCAAGTATGTCTCATATACTCACAGCTGAGCTAGGTACAAGGCTTGCCCTAGGTAAAACCATGAAGTGGACAGAACAAAACTGCCTTAGAGCATCCTCCCAGACACTCTTCCCCTGTGATGGAATTCTCCCTATCTCAAGTTTCTCCCTTCTCCAAACCATTCTTCCAGCAGCTGCCAAATGGATCTTCCTAAAGCAGAGCTCTGACCATATCACTGCCCCATGATAAATGCCAAACCTCCTGGGCCTAGTTTGATTTAAGAACCTCCACATTCAGGGTCCATCCCATCTTCACAAACCACTCACTCTGTTTTAGACAAACTGGCTGACTTTTTGTTGTGTCTGGAACATTACCTCTCCATGCCTAAAATGGACTTACTCCTCCACTGGTTTCTTACAGACTCATCTTCCTAAGTGAGGCCTCTCCAGTCCCCTTCCAGTTGTTGGAAATCTTCCCTTCACTTCCACCAGATACAATATTACTTTGTATTTACCCTGTATATATTATGCATAGACTTGTCTGTGTATATGCTGCTTTCTCTCAGTAGATTATAAGCATCCCAAGGGCAAGAATTGTTTCGATTTCTCTGTCTCCTCAATGCTTAATATAGTTCTTGGCCCATATAGACAGTCAGTAAACTTATTTAAGTACCTACTATGTGCCATACACTTGATAAACGTCTGAGAAATTGAATTCTCTTTAAGTCACTCCTTGTTTGGCAGAGGCCAGGGCTGTGGAGGTGACTCTCCCCCTCAGAAATCAGAACTTCCCGGACTTCAACAATGAGACCCTCAGCCTTCCAGCCTCTTGATACCATCCTTCCTCTCCCTGATCCCTTGCTGGGACCCAGAACCATGGGATCATAGAAAGCCGGGACAGGTTTTAGAAACTGACTAGTATAATCTCTTCATTTTAAAAGAACGCCAAAGCCCAGGCAAACCTGTAGTGCCTTCCCTGCTTTACGGATAGCCACACTATTCATTTTCATTTGGGGCAAAAAGCCTAGTCAGGAGAGACAGTGTTCCTTGGCAGACAGAGAGGCAGCCTCAGCAGACCTCAGCCACAGCCTCAGTTCCACGCTGGATGCGTGAGACCTTAGACAAGTCAATGACCTCTCAGTCAACAGAGAACACTCAAAGTTGAAGATGGGCGCCGACTGCATTGGTGGAGAATGCTTCCTTATCAAGAGTTCAGGAGTTCTCAGTGCCCTAGATCAGAGATCCCCAGAACAAAGAAACCACAACAAAATCCTGATCAGAGGGAAAAGAGTACGTACAGTATCCTCCACTCCAGAATGGCCTGAACCCCACTGCTCCCTAAAGTTCCTCTCCATCCCACCCTATCAAAATCTGACCCCCAAGATAAAAGCCAACATTAGCCCGGACTCCTAAGTATTTATTTAACTTGAATTTTAAGCCTTTTCTTTAATTAGGAAATAAGAGGCCAAGGTCATGGCTCCTGAGTAAGTGGGCTACAGCCAGTAGACAGAGGAAGGAGGAAGACCCATGGTTCTAGTTAGGATAAAGGAGCAGATACATGGGGAATCTTCCAAAAAGAGAAAGGACATTCTCTGGGAAACAGCTCCCCAGTGTCCAAACAGGGTTTGTTGATGTGCAGAGCAGGGAGCCCGACTGGCAATTAAAATTCCACCCAGCTTTACCCCATCTCCCAGCCAGTCAAGCTCCCACTCTGCTGGGTTACAAAGAGCTTGAGAAAACATCTCCCAGTTCAGAAGGCAAGGCGATGAGGAAAAAAGTTTTCTTCTATGGGATTCATTGTGGCTGCTGTCCCCCTGCCTGGAAATCCACAGACACAATTCTGGAGAATACCATTCTATAGCCAGTCACCAGAGCAACGTCTCTCCCCATCAATAAATCAATCAAAAGAGCCCTGTGCTTTTGCCCTCAAAGCCCATCTGTAGCCCCCCAGCCCTGAGACTCCAGGCTATGGAAAAGAGACTAGGATGTAAACCCCTTGAGGGCAGGGACTAAGTCATTTTGGATTTGGTAATCCCAGTGCCCAGCATGAGGCCCCCATTGGTTTGTAACAAATGCTGGCAGAATGAGTGAATGAGAATGTTTTGTTTTGTTTATTTCTCTTCCCCTATCTCCAGTGCTAGCTCTGGGATATTCTAAGGGCAGGCCCCATTGATGGCCGTCCTACAGATTATCCGCCAACTACAATCCAGCCAGATGTGGAGAGGGTATGAGATGGATGCAAGGACAAATCCCTTCACAGAGTAGTAAATATGCTGTGTGGTTACACACACACACACACACACACATACACACACACACACACATAAATACATATGTGCATTTGTGAGTGCATATATATATATATTTAAAATTTTTTTATATATCTATGCATACATATATATATGTACATATACATATATGTATGCATAGATATATAAAAAAATTTTGAAATACTCTCCCACAAAATACATGGGGATTATTGAAAGTACCAAGGTCTTTTGTTGTGGTGGTGTTTCATTCATGTCCAACTCTCCATTATTCCATCTGGGGTTTTCTTGGCAAAAATACTGATGCAGTTTGCCATTTTCTTCTCCAGCTCATTTTACAGATGAGGAACTGAGGCAAACAGATTCAGTGACTTATCCAGGGTCACACAGCTAATATGTGTCTGAGGTCAGATTTGAACTCTGGAAGATGTCTTCCTGATTCCAAGTCCAGTTCACTATCCACTGTATCACCTAGCTACCCACACCATCCATGGTCTAGACATGGTTAAGAGTAATCATCACACATGGGAGCTTTAGACATGAAAACATTTATTAACAAGCAGCCTGGAAGAAAAGCGAGAGCAGATGAACATGGCCAAGCCTTTCCTCGAGAGGAGAAAACTATCTTCCTCCTTTCTCTGCAGAGGTGGGGGACTATGGGTGTTAAATATGGCATATGCTGTAGACTAAGTTGATGTGTTGGTTAGTTATACTGAATTGCATTGCCCCCCTTTGTCTTCGATCATTTGTTACAGGAGATTACTGAAAAGGGGGTGGAGGGACACAGATGACATAAAAACAACAGATACTAGTTTTCTACAACGCAGCTTTACAAAACTCCTTGTTGTCCTTAGCATTTCTACTCAGCCATGGCTCATTGTGAGCTTTCGCGCTCCTGATATTATTCCTACAAGACCACACCATGTAACTGTAGAGATAATTTACCACTCTCCCTCTTCTCCACTGCCAGTTCTTGTCTTTAAAAAGTCTGAGTTGACCAATGAGTTCTCTACTTGTTCATATCAGCTTCTAAACAACGTCACCTCTTCTGCTTCACTAATACTATGTCCTTGGATTCACCACGTTGTTCAAACGTTCACATGGTGGTCAGAAGAAGTGTTACAAGGACACTCTCAAGGCCTCTCTTAAGAACTTTGGAATTGATTGTGTGACATGGGAGACACTGGCACAGGACTGCTGAGCATGGTGTGCCCTCATCAGAGAAGTGCTGTGCTCGATGAGCAAAGCAGAATTGAAGTAGCTCAAAAGAAACATAGGATGCGCAAATTCAGAGTCTCCACCCCAGATTTCACACGGACTATCTGTGCCCAACCTGTGGTCAAGCATTCCAAGCTTGTATTGGTCTGATCAGTCACAGCTGGACACACTGAAATTTGACTCTACCACAGTGATGTCATTTTGGTCCTCTCTGAGGATGAAGGAGAACAACCAACCAACTAGTGGGGTCAGGTTCCTGTTCTGCTGACTCACAAGCAGAGGGGCAAAGCAGGCCCAATACAAAGTATTATACAATCTGGGCAATGGGAAATTGTGAGGAGGAAAAAAATTCTTCATGAAGCCCAAGGTACATTCTTCATGAGGCCCAAGGTGGCTTCAAAGTAGGACTTTAAAAAATGGGCAGAAATTCACCAGAGGAAGACCAGGAAGGAGAGGTGTCAGGCAGAAAGACCAGCTCTCTCTAGTGCACAGCTGGGAAAGTACCTGGGAGCATGACCAGGGGTCAAAATGTGGACTTTATAGGGCAGGGTAATACAGAAGAGACCATGCTGGAAAGGGACGTTGGTGACAGACCACAAATGGAAGGTCTTCAATCCTTGGTCAGAGAAACTAAGACTTGACTTGGGAGGCACTGGGGAGCTAGCAGAGTTCTGAGCAGAGCAGTGACGGTACCAGATGTACCGAGCAAGTGAGATGGGCACAGAGAACGGAGGTAAAAGGATGTGTCCAGCAGCCCTGGATGGTCATGAAAGCCAGGCCCAGCAGGATGACCATGGGAACAATCATCACAGTCAACCAGAACATGCCTAAATCGTGCTAGAATGTTTGCATTCACTCCCACAGGAGCCTCAAGAAACCTGTGATGCTTATACGGATTCCAGATATTGTTCCTACTTTACAAGGGGGGAAACAAGCTCAGGGAAGTTAAAGGGTCTTGCCCAGGGCCACAAAGCTGTTAGGGTGAGAGTTAGGGGTGAGACTGGAAACCAGGTCTTCATGATTTCACATCCAGAATTGTATCCACCATGTCTTCCCCTTATTCAATAAACTCTCATGGCTCCCTATTACCTCCGGAATGAAATTTAAAATCTTGTTTGGCTTTTAAACTCTGCAAAACCTAGCCAGGGGTGGGGAACCTGTGGCCTTGAGGCCACATGTGGCCCTCCAGATCCTCAAGTACAGTCCTTTGAAGGAACAGGGCCATACTTGAGGACCCAGAGGGCCATCCATATATGGGTTCCCCACCCTTGACCTATGCCCTTCCCAACCTTTCCAGTCTACTTACAGCATACAACACCCACCCCTCTTCCCACAAGACACTTTTCTGACTCCAAGTTTCTTCCCTGGCTGTCTCCTATGCCTAGAACTTGCTTGCTTCCTCACTGTGCCCTCCTGTCTTTCCTGGTTAGAGTCTGCCTTCTGCAAGATGGCTTCCCAGTCCAAAATCCTAGCGCCTCCCTCTACTGACTGTCTGCAGCTTATCCTTTCTATAGCTTCCTGTACCTAATTCTTTACTTGTCATTTGTCCCAACAGATGATGAGCTCCTTGTGAGACGGGGCTGGGTTTGGGTTTGGCCTTTCTTTGCATCCCTAACTCTCAGCATGGTGCTTGGCAGGTGCCGAATAAACGCTTGCTGACTTGACCAGGCTATGCTGCCCTGCAGAGAGGAGACAGGATGGATAATAATGATTATTAGTAGATCATACATTATATTATATATAATACATGCTGCCAGATTAGATAGCAATGATTGTTAGATTGCACACTAGATATCATGGTGGTTGTCCTTTGTCTTCGAAGAGGACCAAAATGAAATGTCAGTGTGTCCAACTGTGGCTGATCAGACCAATGTGAGCTCAGAATGCTCTGCCACAGGTTGGGCACAGATATTTGGGGTGGATCTCCCAAATTTGCGCATCCTGTGTTTACTCTGTGCTGTCTCAATTCTGCTCTGCTCAAAGAGCACAGCACCTTTTCTTAAGTGGGCACACCATGCTAAGTGGTCCTGTGCCAGTGTCTCCCATGCTGCACAGTCAAATCCAAAGTTCTTGAGAGAGACCTTGAGAGTATTCTTGTATCATTTCTTCTGGCCACCATGTGATCGCCTGCCCCATGCAAGTTCTCCATAAAATAGTCTTTTTGGTTGCCCAGAGAAGTTCATAAATACTGTACATCAATTTCATGGTGGCATGTTTGCCCAGGTTCTGGATAATGGACAAAGCTCTCGTGCCTTCCCAGTCACCAATGGAATGAAATAGGGCTGTGTGCTTGCTCCCATGCTTTTTAGCATGATGTTTTCAGCCATGTTGACAAATGCTTTCAATGAAGATGAACACAGCATCAAGGTCAATTACTGTACTGATGGTAAGTTCTTCAATTTGAAAAGGCTACAAGCCAAGAACAAAGCAGAGTGAGGGTTGGTGCATGATTTTCTGTTCACAGATGGTTGTGCACTCAATGCAGCCTCTGAAGTTGAGATGCAACAAAGTGTGGATCAATTCTCTGCTGCCTGTTCTAATTTTGGCCTAATAATTAACACCAACACAGGTGCTCCATCAGCCACCACCACACCATCCATATGTGGAACCATCAGTTCCAGCAAATGGAGAAATTTTGAATGCTGTGGATAAGTTCACTTACCTTGGTAGTATACTTTCCAGGGATGTACACATTGACAATGAGGTTGATGCACGCATTGCCAGAGCTAGCTCAGTGTTTGGGAGGCTCCAAAGAAAAGTTGGGGAGAGAAGAGGTATTAGACTGACTACCAAACTGAAGGTCTATGGAGCTGTTGTGCTGACCTCATTGTTGTATGCTTGTGAAACATGAACAGTCTACCAGCGCCATGCCAGGAAACTGAACTGCTTTCATTTGAACTGTCTTAGGAAGATTCTGAGGATCACCTGGCATGATAAGGTACCAGACACGGAAGTCCTTGCTCCAGTTTAACTGCCAAGTATTCAAACTATGCTTCAGAGAGCGCAACTCCGACGGGCTGGCCATGTTGTTCGAATGCAAAATGTACGCTTGCCAAAAACACTATTTTATGGAGAACTTGTACTAGATATCACACTTAATATATTACCACATTAGGTAATTATTATCAGATTACATAGTATACATAATATGTTACTAGATTACATAAGTTATTATATATAACATATTAGATTATACGTTATATTAGATATACATAATTAGATAAGTATTATTATTAGATCATACATTATATTATATATTATATAACATGTGCTATTAGATAATAGTAATTATTGTTAGATTGTTAGAGTGATTAGGGAAGCTAGATGGTGCTATAGATAGAACACAGCCTGAAGTCAGGAAAATTCATCTTTCTGAATTCAAATCCAGCCTCAGACCCTGGGCAAGTCACTTAAATCTGCTTGCCTCAGTTTCCTTATCTGTATGAACTGAAGAAACAGCAAACCACTCCAGTATCTTTGCCATGAAAACCCCAAATGGGGTCATAGAGAGTCAGAGACAATGGAAACTGAATAACAACAGCAACAAGGATGGGGAAGTGACATGCCTAGAATCACACAATTGCGCGGTAGCTGAGGTTGGGATTGGAAAGCAGCTCTTCCTGACTCCATGCTCTGTCTACTGCACTACACTGCTACTTGCTGCCTGCTCCACTGAATGTGGGAGAATTGGCTTGTTTTGCTGGATGTGAGAAGGTTTCAAAGGAGAAGGACAGAGTGAATGGTGGTGTCACAGGAAAAAAGTCAAGCAGGCCAGGTTTCAGGGGAAAGAGGCCAACATCCATCTTGAACTGGCTGAATTTGCTATGCCAGGGAACCACTGGGTGAGGGGCATGGAAGCAGAAGAACTTAACAAAGAATCTGGGTGCCCCCAAGCTCTCCAAGGAGAGCACCATCTCACCCCACTGCTGCCTCTGCTCCAAGCCTGTTTCCTGTCACTGAGGCAGCTTCCATGGAGCTGGAGGAGAGTCTGTGAGTGATGAATAGCGGAATGAATGGGGCTGTGTTCACATTATTTCCCCCCCATTTCTCGAAAGGATTCTCCAGAGTTTCTATAACAACCCTGGACAGATTCCAGCTCATTTGGCATCATCACCAAAAGAAGCCCTCCTCCCTCCCCCACCATGGAAAAAAAAAATTCAAAAGAGCCTTGACCCTGCCTCAGTTTTACTCAGCAGAGATGTGGGGGTGGAAGAGAAGGAAACACATCACTGGAGGTCCCAGGGAGAAGTCCAGGAATCAAAGGCCCCAAACCTGCTCTGTCTCCTGTTTCTAGGGCACAAGTCTCCAGCTCTGTCTCCAACACTTCGACCATCCTCACATGCAGAGACAGAGGGCCACACTACCCAAAAATCTTCTAAAGGCCTCAGCAAAGGACAGGGAAAGTCTATGCTGGAAAGAAGATACAAGCACCCTGAGGTATTGACGATGAAGATGCTGGTCCAGTCATCCTGGACTTCAACAAGGAATTACATAAGCAAAGTGATCAAACAAAAGTGTGCCCTTTGACCCAGCACTCCCACTCAAGAGCACAATATATCCCAAGGAAGCCCAAGTCAGAAAGAGAGATTCATCAGATACCCACATCTTCAGAGCAGTGCTAGCTCAGCAAGGGCCAAGAACCACAGAGTGCCCCCCATCACCTGGGGGAAACGGGCATATGCAGGGAACAGAACATGACTGTGCAGACAGAGAGGACAAGCAGCGGCACTCAGGAAAGTGGGGAGGTTTGTCAGAAGTAGAATCAGAGGCTCCACTCTGACTACAAAAATGCAAATGAGCAAAAAGGACGATTAATTCTGCGTAAAGAAAAAACCATGAAGATTCTACAGGACTAACGAAACCCGCTTCCTCCCTCCTGGCAGAGGAGGAAGATGACAAGACACAAGGGTGACAATATTATCAGACAGGTTTTCTGGAATGGACACCAGTGCTTATTCACAATGGAGAGCTCAGTTTGGGGGTGGAGTGTCCATGTGTGCATGTCTGTGTGTGTATAGATAATAAGTTAACTTGCCGACAAAACACATCAGCACAAAACCTATATATTCTTAAAACTACCAACTCCCTAGGGGAAGTTTGTTCTAATTGAGGCAAACAGGAAACCCTCTTATAGGAGGTAACATGGCCTGAGCCTTGAAGGGAGCCTGGGCTTCCAAAAGGCAGAGAGGAGGAGGGATAGCATTTCAGGCATGAGGGACAGCCTGGGCAAGAGCACTGAGGGGGGAAAGGGGAAGTAGGCCAGTCTGGAGGGAACACAATAGATTCAATTAGCCTAAAAGATAAGTTGGAGCCATAGCCCGGAAAGGACAGTCGGGTCAAGACAGGTTGAGCTACTTTGTATCCCCCTTTTATGCTTTGTTATAAAGGCCAGCTCCCAAAGTGGGAGGGATATGAGGTCAGTGACGATGGGCATTAAATGGCAACCAAAGGAATTTGTATTTTTATCCAAGAGTGGCTGGGGAGCTAGTGAAGCTCATCTGAAAACCAAGGCTCAGGGGGCAAGACTTGCTTGAGGTCACATACACAGTGAGCTCTTTCCATGAGACCTCAACACTTACTTACACAGGTAAAATCTCCTTATTTACAACAGTAGGTAAGAGAGACAATTTTAAAATATACACACATAGTGAGCTCAAAACAACAATACTTGTGATAAATGCAAGGACACTAAATTTAAAGACTTAAAATGAAATCTGCAACAACAGAAAAACAATGGATGTGGAGGCTGCAGCAACGTAGCTCAAAGGATTGGTCCCCAGGAAACAATCGGAAACAAAGCAGCCGCCCAAGGCCAGGCCATGTGGTCCATGAACATGATGGAATTTCTCTGTTCTGTGAGAAAAGATGTGTGATGAACTCAGAGAAGCATGGGAAGGTCTACACACACTGATGCAGAGCTACACGGTGACAACCACAACGAAATGGAAAGATCCACCACATACCAAAACACGAATGAGATAAAGTTAAAAATAACAAGCATGGCTTAAAGAGATATGACAAGATGGCCCCGGCCCCACCCCCAATCCTGTGCAGAAGCAGGTAGTCCACGGGAGCAGCCGGTACACTGCACGCATTTTCAGATGTCATTTTCAGTTTTTCTGATTCTCTCTCTCTCTCTCTCAAACAGTACTTGTTATATGGGATGGAGGTCAATGTAAAAAAAACAATAGACATCAGCAAAACTTATTTTAAAAAAGAAAACAAATGCTGGGAAATGGTTGCCCTCAAAGAAGAGATGTGAAAAGCCATTTCTCTCTGTTCCTTTGTAAAGGTGGGAGACCATGGGGGCATATCATATCACATACATATACATATATATACAATATACACACATATGCATACATATATATATTTGATATGTTAGTTCTTTTTTGTCCTTTTTTTCTCTTTATTTTATTCTTTTATAAGGGATATAAAAACAAAAGATATCTATTACTTCAAAGGGAGCCTCCTAGCAGACAAGGCTCCCAAATATTCCCTGACCTCCCAGCCCTACTAAAGGCTTTGGTTCAAGTTCAAGTTTCCCTACCCCTAACCCCAGTTCTAAGCTTATGAGTAAGGGCTCCTTGTTCTTTTGTTAAGGACTAAACAAAATGATCTCCACATCCCTCCCAGCTCTGAAATCCTCCCATCCTCAGTGCCCACAGTTGGGCTGGGGGAGGGGGCGGGTTGTTAGAGAGGTGTGCTCTGCCACTTTGAGGGACCAGCAGCCCTGCTTTAATGAAGCGCTCCCCACAGAGATGCGTTCACAACCTGTCCCAGGGTTTGTCACACGGGCCAGATACGTCCTTGGCTGCAGCCCATCTCCAACCTTTCTTCCCTGGCCAGAGTGTCTTTACCCTGTAATTAAGAATCTAATTCCGATGGTCATGACCTCACACCTGTCAAGAAAGAGGCAGGCATCCCTGCACTGCCAGCCCACGCCCTATGCCATGGTGGCAGGAGCCAGGTGCCCACTCAAACAGTAGCAGGGAAGCAGAGGCAGAAGCCTGGCATGGTCAGTTAAAGAACCTGACAACCCACGTCCCACACCTACAGTACTTGCCTGTCTCTCTAGGCCTATGGAGGCTGCCTATAGCTAAGGGAGAAAAGTACAACCAGACAAATGGGAACATTTCCCAGAATCTCCAAGCTGGAAGGGACCATTTAATGGTCCAACCTCCTCATTTGGCAGCATAGATAAATGAGGTCTAGAGAGTGTAAGCAACTTACCCGTAGTCCCATGAAAGCAAGTGGCACAGCCAGGATTTGAATTCAAGATGTATCTTTTTTAAATCAATTGACAGTCATTGTCTTAACATCACCTTAATTTCTCAATATATCCCTCCCACCTTGCCAACCTGATAACCCTATAACAAGGAGCTCCACCATCACCTGCAATGGACATCATGAGCAGTGCTCCCTATTTGTGGTCTGTCATCTTGGCAAAGAAGGCAAGGCAGGCAGTGTGGGTTCCTTGTCCTTCTTTGGGGCCCAGCTGGCGAATCCAGATCTTGTGACCCCAAGATCACTTCCCAAGGCCACCCATCAAGTCAATTTTGTGGCAAGGCCTGATCTCACATTCTATCCCCAATACTAACTGCCTGGGTGACTTTGGGGAAATTCCATGCTAATCCTCCAGTGCACAAATGTTCGCTGCCTCCCCAGAATCTGCAGCAGAATGGCTAGCATGCTGTCCTTGGAGTCAAGAAGAAGACTTGGGTTCAAAGGCTGCTTTGCCACATACTAGCTGTGTGATCATGGGCCAATCACTTAACCTTTCTAGACCTGGCTTTTCTCTTGTAAGGATCCTATGAATGTAATGGAATCCTCTTCTCTTCCCAGAGTAGCCCTCACCTTCTGTCTGTCTAATGAAATCTTTCTCTGCCTTTGAGGCCCAGCTTAGGTTCCATCTTCCCGCCTCCTGGAAGCCTGCCCTGAATCTTTGGATCATCAATCAATGACAAAAACCCAGGACACAATGAGAAGATTATGAAAAAAGAGTAGTCTCTAGTGATGTTTTCAAAGGCCCCTCAAAGATGCTCACACCTCAATTCCTAAACTCTGAGACTTCAGTTAAAGGGTCAAAATATATATAATTTATTAACCATTACTGCCAAGAGGCTTACGCTCAAGAAAGGACAGAGGTATCCTGAGTATGGCCCAGATAAAGAGGAGCCAAGCACTTCAGGCATCCTTTTTGCATTGTGCCGACTGCATTGTGCCCCAAAACATTACAGGGCCTCCTCAAACAGATCCATGAGCACTCAAAAGAAAAAGGCCTAATAATCCAAGCAGGAAAGGTCAGAGATGACCAAGGCCCAGAATCTGACTAGACTGTTATAAGCCAGAATTAGACCCTAAAAAAGTGCCATGGGTTGGATCCAGAACAGAAAAGGATAAAAAGAGCTGAACTGGATTTGGGAAACTGCTTTTAACCATCCCAAAATGCTTTCTAGAGCCCCTTCAAGTTCATGTATGCACAGACATATGTAAGGACATACAAATATTCTCCCAGAAATGCTGCATGTATGCAAATACTGAAACATTGTGGTCATGAAGCAATTAGTCATAACTTGATTTGACCCAAAGGGCAATGGCTATGCACAGTGGCATATGGAATAGCATTCATAAGGGGTGTGCTGCTAAGTGTTTAACAACCAGCTCTTGGGTGGGGACACACAAATTTAATATGCATAATTAACATTTTCTCCATTGCTTTCTTAAGTTTGGATAATCAACGAAAGGATAGGTCAATTTCTAATTTTGTATTGTTTGATTTTCACAGTACAAATGGTCACACTGAAAATTTAATGATCAGCTCGGAAAACAGGCATCAACTGGCTTCATGACACCCCTCATTGGTTGCGCAGCAAGATCAAGGGATACGAGATGTGGGTAATGCAGTGGTTCCCACAGAATGTAAGGAACACATCTGACATGTTGAATGGCTCCTCCACGAAAGATTCATGGGAGAATGTGAGCAAGAATTATACAGGATGGGGAGGCATGGATGGGTTGTGATTAGCACAGAGGGAGGGAGTACCTCATCAAGGAGATCACAGAGTCATGAAGTACTTATAGAGCCACAACAGCCAGTAGGAATTTGTCAAGACTGGCCTCCAGCTACCTTCACAGGCACAGAACACCAAAGTCTATGTAATCAATACAAAACTAAACAAGATTCCCCTTTCCAACACTCCCACGGTCATTCAGTTTCCACTTGAACACTTCTAGTCATGAAGAACCCTAGTTCTTAGGAGGGAGAGCATTCCATTTTTGTATAGCTCTAATTAAACTGAACCTAAAATCTGCCTCTTTGCAACTTTTATCCACTGTTTTTCATAAAATGCCGCCCTCTGGGGCCATGTGGAATAAGTCTTCAAGATAGATGCCATGTTCTCTCCTCCCTAACCCTTCTTTTCTCCCAGGTCCTTTAAGAATCCTCATCCTACATGGGCTCCAGTCTTCTCATCATCCTGATTGCCTTCTTCTGAACACTTATCAATGTCCTTACCTAAAATATGGCAACTAGAACTGGTCCCAGGAGTCCAATGTGGTCTGAGCAAGGCAACAGATCATCACTTGCGTAGTCGTGGGCACTAGGCCTCCTCTAATGACAACCATGATTGTGTTAGCTTCTCTGGCAGTCATATTACACTACTGACTCAAAGTAAGCTTACAATTCATTAAACCCTTAGACCTTTTCCAAAGTGTCAGCTCCCCCGAACCTTTCCCATGTTGTGTTTGTGAAGAGACATCCAAGTAAAAGACTTTTTCACATTTATCTCTATTGAATTTTATCTTATGAATTCAGCCCACTGTTCTATGATGCTAAGACCTCTTTGACAACCTGACGGTCAACCATTGAGTTAGCCAGCCTGCCCAGCTTCATGTCATCTACAAATGTGACAATTAAGACATCAATACTTTCATCCAAGTCACTGATAAAAATGTTGACTAGCATGGAGCTAAGGAGAAGCCACCTTGGATGCTCTACTGGGGATCTCCCAGTAGAGCTGAAATGAAATCACTACTTTTTGAGACCAGTCATACACCCAAGTGTGCCAACATCGAGGCACACATCTCTATATCTTACACACAAGCATTACATGATAGACTACCCAGTGCTTTGCTGGAATTGATTCAAATGGTATCTACTCTTACCCTGGGATGGCTAGTTCTTGAGGAAGTCATGCAAGCATTTCCTTATCTGATCTTTTTTTTAGATTTTTAAATTTTTCCAATTACTTGTAAAAACAATTTTCTCTCTCTCTTTTCTCCTTGCTTCTTGAGAAGGCAAGCAATTTGATATAAATCATTCATGTGTAGTCATGCAAAACAAATTTCCAAATTGGGCAGGCTGCATAAGAAAATACAGACCAAGAACACCATCCAAGAAAAATAAAGAAAGTTAAAAAAAAGTATGCTTTGGTCTGTATTCAGACTCCATCAGTTCTTTCTCTGGAGGTGGATAGCATTTTTCATCATAAGTCTTTCAGAATTGTCTTGAATCATTATATTCCTGAGAATTATTAAGTCATTCACAGTTGTTCATCATACAATATTATTGTTACAATGCTGTACAATGTTCTCGTGGCTCTGCTCACTTCACTTTGCATTAATTTGTGTAAATCTTTCCAGGTTTTTCTGAAATCATTTCTTAAAGCACAATGGTATTCCATCACAATTATATATTACAACTTATTCAGTCATTCCCCATCCAATAGGCATCCCCTCGATTTTCAGTTCTTTGTCTCTACAAAAAGAGCTGCTATAAATATTTTTGTACATATAGGTCTTTTTCCTTTTATTTATTTGGGTTTTTCTTAATCTCTTTGACATACAGACCTAGTAATGGTATTGCTGGGCCAGAGGGTATGCAGTTTTTATAAATGGCCCTTGTGGCTATCTTTAATGCCAAATTGGATCAGTTTACAGCTCCACCAATGGTACATTAGTGTCCCAGTTTTTCCACATCCCTTCCCAAATTTGTCATTTTCTATCATATTAACCAATCTGATAAGTGAGAGATAGCACTTCAGAGTTGTTTTCATTTGCATTTCTCTGATCAATAATATTTTAGAGCATTTTTTCACCTGACTATAGACAGTTTTGATTTCTTCTGAAAATTGTTCATATCTTTTGACTATCAATTGAGGAATGACTCAGATTCCTACATATTTGATTCAATTCTCTCTATATTTGAGAAATAAGGCCTTTCTCAGAGAAACATATTATAAAATCCCTATTCTTCCCAGTTTTCTCCTTTTTTTTAAATCTTGGTTCCATTGGTTTTGTCTGTGCAGACCTGTTATAATTTGATATAATCATAATCATCCATTTTACTTCCCATAATGGTCTCTATTTTTTGTTTTATCTTCTAACAGGTATGACATTCCATGCTCTTCTAATTTGCTTATGATATCACCCTTTATACTTAAATCATGTAGCATTTTGCCCTTGTGGTCTACATCTAGTTTCTGCCAAACTGCTTTCCAGTTTTTCCCGCAGTTTTTGTCAGATAGTGATTTCTTGCCCCAGAATCTTGGATCTTTAGGTTTGTCGAATACTAGATTGCTATTGTCACTTACTGCTGCGTCTTGTGTACCTAATCTATGCCAGTGATCCACCACTGTACTTCTTAGTCAATGTCAGATTGTTTTGATTTTCTTTGTAATACAGTTTGAGATCTGGTACGGCTCAGTTACTTTCCTTTCATTTTTTCATTATTCCTCAATATTTCTGACCTTTTGTTCCTCCAGATAAATTTTATTTTTTCTAGCTCTATGAATGTTTGGTATTTTGACTGGTATGTCACCAAATAAGTAAATTAGTTTAGGTAGAACTGTAATTTTTATTGTATTGGTTTGGCCTATCTAGGAGCAATTAATATTTTTCCAGTTGTTTAGATCTGATTTGTTTGAAAAGTGTTTTGTAATTGTGTTCACATAGTTCCTGGGTTTGTTTTATAGGCAGAATCTCAAGTATTTTATACTGTCTACAGTTACTTTAAAATGGAATTTCTCATTCTATCTCTTCCTGCTGGACTTTGTTGATGATGTATGTGGGCTTATTTTATATCCCGCAACTTTGCTGATGTTATTATTTCAGCTAGTTTTTCAGTTGATTCTCTAGGATTCTCTAAGTATACCACCATATCATCTGCAAAAAGGGGTACTTTTGTTTCCTCATTGTCTATTCTAATTCTTTCAATTTTTTTTTTCTTTTCTCATTGCTATAGCCACCATTTCAAATGTAACATTTAATGATAGTGGTGATAATGGGCACCCTTGTTTCATCTCTGATCTTACTCAAAAGGCTTCTGGTTTATCACCATTACAGATAATGCTTGCTGATGGTTTTAGATAAATACTACTTATTTTTAGGAAAGCTCCATTTATTCTTATGCTCTCTTAATATTTTTCTTAATAGGAATGAGTGCTGTATTTTGTCAAAAGCTTTTTCTGCAGCTATTGAGATAATCATATGATTTTAGTTGGTTTTGTTATTGATATGGTCAGTTATGCTGATAGTTTTCCTAATACAGAACTAACTGCCTTCCTGGTATAAACCCCAACTGGTCATAGTATATGATCTTTGTGACATGGCTGTAATTCCTTGCTGGATTTTATTTAAAATTTTTGCAACAATATTCATTAGGGAAATCGGTGTACAATTTTCTTTCTCTGTCATATTTGTATTTGTCATAAAAGGAATTTGGCAGGACTCCTTCTTTGCCTATTTTTTCCAAATAATTTATATAGTATTGAAATTAATTGTTCTTTGAATGTTTGGTAGAATTCACTTGTGAATCCATCTGGTACTGGAGATTTTTTCTTAGGGGGCTCATCTATGGTTTGTTCAATTTCTTTTTCTAAGGTATAGTTATTTAACTCTTCTGTTAATCTTGGCAAATTTGTATTTTTGCAAGTATTCATTCATTTCACTTAGGTTGTCATATTTATTAGCATGTAATTGAGAAAAAATAGCTCCTAATAATTGTTTTGATTTCTTATTCACTGCTGGTTTATTCACCCTTTTTTCATTTTTTATACTGGTAATTTGACCTTCCTCCTTTTGTAAAATGAAATTAACCAATAGTTTATCTATTTTATTGGATCCCCCCATAAAATCGGCTCCTAGTTTTATTTATTGGTTCAATGATTTTCTTACTTTTAATTTTATTCATCTCTCCTTTGATTGTCAGGATTTCCAATTGAGAAAATTGAGGGAAATGAGGGGATTAAGATAGAAAGTGGTTAATTGTGGGAACTGAGTGAACCACATTGACTCCATCTTGTGACCCAATTCTGGAGACAGCTCAGTTCCTTTTCTATTCAATTATAGGTCTAGTCCAACTTCTATCTTGTGAGAAAATTTTATCCAATTGTGGGAATTTTGGGAGAAAAACTTATTATCTTGTTTGAAGTCAATCCTGAGTGCCTGAGAAACTAGACCACCTCTACCTGCTATTTAGACACCCTTAACTAAGAACCTCAGTTATGTTCATCAGAAACCCAGCCAGATCTAAAGACTGATGCAAGGAGTGTTCTCACAATTGTACATCTCAAGCAATCCATATGGCTTATTTGAAAACTGGACCCATACCAACCAATCATTTATTGTTTCCATGTTCCTTTGATTGTTTACAGACACTTGGGGGAAATGGGACACCTCTTTTTCTGAATTCAGGGAACTGCATCTTTTCATTCTCCCCCTCCCGATATAGAAAGCTCCTAATATCTCATCTAATTAGAAATCAGATTATCTAATGTTGTATTGTTTCCTTTTCATTAATTGGCCTTATTCCATTGTTTTTAATGTATGTCCGTCTTTCCTTGTATTCAGGGTCCAGGCCAAAGTTGAGGAGGTCTGGTACTGGTTTGTTGGGAAATTGCCACGCATTGCTTAATAAATCATTATGCTCAGATCAAACCTTTTCTCCTCAGTCATTTCATCTTTCATTCACCACACAATTTGAGGTTTCATTGGGAATTTTTAATGTGCTCTTTTTCTAGTTTTTTGTTGTTGTTGTTGCATGCCCAGTTCATTGATCTGCTCTTTCTCTGTTTCACTGATGTAATTACTTAGAGATATAAATTTTTCCCTAAATACTGTTTTGGCTGCATCACAAACATTTTGGCATATTGTCTCACTGTTGTCATTTTCTTTATGAAATTATTGATTGTTTTTATGATTTGTTCTTTGACCCACTCATTCTTTAGAATTAGATTATTTAGTTTCCAATTAATTTTTAATCTATGCTTCCACAACCCTTTATTGAATGTAATTTTTATTGTATCATCATCTGAAAAGGATGCATTTAATATTTCTGCTTTTCTGCATTTGGTTGTGAGGTTTTTATGCCCTAATACATGGTCAATTTTTGTGTTGATGCCAGGTACTACTGAGAAAAAGATATACCCCTGAATTTTTCCATTCAGTATCTAAATTTTCTCAACTTCTGTTCATTTCCTTAACTACTTTTCTGTTTATTTTTTTGGTTGGATTTATCTAGGTCTGAGAGGGAAAAGTTGAGATTCCCCAACTAGTACAATTTTACAATCTATTTCCTCCCATACCTCATTTAACTTTTCCTTTAAAAATTTAGGGACTATACCATTTGGTGCATATATCTTTAGTACTGATACTGCGTCATTGTCTATGGTTCCTTTTAGCAAAATGTAGCTTCCCTGATTGGCTCTTAATTAGGTTTCTTTTTGCTCTTCCTTTGTCTGAGATCATGATTGGTACCCCTGCTTTTTTTGTTTTTAATTCAGCTGAAGCATAATAGATTTTGCTCCAACCCCTTACCTTTATTCTGTGTGTGTCTCTCTGCTTCAAATATGCTTCTTGTAAATAACTTATTATCTGATTCTGGTTTTTAATCCACTCTGCTGTTTCTTTTTATGGGTGATTTCATGCTATTCACATTCACAGTTATGATTACTACCTGTGTATTTCCCTCCATCCTATTGCACCCCTCCCCCCTCATTTACTCTCTCTCTCTCTCTCTCTCTCTCTCCTTTTACCCTCTTCCTCCTCAAAAGTCTATTTTGCTTCTGACCACTGCCTCCCCAATCTTCTATTGCCCCCCCATCCCTATCCCCTCCTACTTCCCCGTATAGCAAGATACAGTCCTATACCCAACTCAGTCGGTAGATTGTTCCCTCTGAGTCAATTCTGATGAGAATAAGGTTCAAGCATTATTTGCCGACACCACCCCATGTTCCTTTCACACCTCTCTTATGTGAGATAATTTACCCCATTCTACCTCTCCCTTTGCCTTTCTCCTAGTGCATTCCTCTCTCACCCCTTAATTTTATTCTTTTGAAATCATTCCATCACAGTCAACTCACACCTGTGCCCACTGTCTACTCCTTCTACACTCCTATATCCTACTTATAACTGTCCTAACAATGATAAAGTTCTTAGGAATTACAAGTATCATTTTCCCATCTAGGAATGTTTTAGCTTTATTGAATTTAACCTTAATGAATCCCTTATGAGTTCTCTTCCCTGTTTTCCTTTTCATGCTTCTCTTGAATCATATATTTGAAAGTCAAATTTTCTATTCAGCTATGATCTTTCTGTGAGGAATACTTGAAGGATTATACTCAGTTTTGCTCAGTAGGTGATCTTGGTTGTAATCCTAACTCCTTTGCCCTCCAGAATATCATATTCCAAGCCTTCCAATCTTTTAATTAGAAGCTGCTAAATCTTGCATGATCCTATGACATTTAAATTGCTTCTTTCTGGCTGCTTGCAATATTTTCTCCTTGACCTATGGGCTCTGGAATATGGCTAAAATATTCCTGGCAATTTTCATTTTGGGATCTCTTTCAGGAGATGATCAGTGAATTCTTTCCATTTCTATTTTACCCTATGGTTCTAGAATATCAGGGAAGTTTTCCTTGATAATTTCTTGAAAGATGATGCCTAGGCACTTTTTTTGATCATGGCTTTCAGGAAGTACAATAATTCTTAAATTATCTCTCCTGTTTCTGTTTTTCAGGTCAGTTGTTTTTCCAATGAGATATTTCACATTTTCTTCTATTTTTTCATTCTTTTGACTTTATTGTTTCTTGAAATCTCATGGAATTATTAGCTTTCACTTGTCCACTTCTAATCTTTATGGAATTATTTTGGTCAGTGAGAAGCCAATTCTACTTTTTAATGAACTCTTTTCTTCAATGAATTTTTGTACCTCTTTTTTCCAGTTGGACAATTCTGCTTTTTAAAGAGTTCTTCTCTTCAGTGGATTTTTATACCTTTTTTTTTTAACCATTTGGCCTAGTCTGGTTTTTAAGCTTTTTCTTCTATAGTTTTTTGCACCTCTTTTACCAAGCAGTGGATCATCTTTTCATAGTTTTCTTGCATCATTCTTGTTTCTTTTCCCAATTCCCCCACACACACTTCTCTTATTTGAGTTTTACAATTCTTTTTGAGTTCTTCCAAGAATTCCTTTTGAGCCTGTGACCAATTCACTTTTTTTTGTGAAACTTTGCATGTCACTGTTTTGACTTTATTGTCTTCTTATGAGTTTGTATCTTGATCTTCCCTGTCACTATAGTAACTTTCTAAGCTCTTTTTATGTTGTTTGCTTACTTTTTTAGGTTATTTCTTGACTTAAAACTTTTTGTTAAAGTTGGCTTTGCTCCCAAGGTGGAGTGGGCACTGTCCCAAGCTCCAGACTTTTCTGGCCTCTGTTTTCAGAACTAGCTCTGGGGGGTCTATAGGTTTTTGGTTCTTCCAGGGTATGATAGAAGGAGAGGTGTGGTCACTGCTCTCCTGGCCTGTGAGCAACCACAAGCATTCTTCTCTGCCCTGGAACTGTGACCAGGCCCCCTGCACTCTTGTGGTTGCAAGTGCCAGTGAGTTAGTGCCCCTTTCAGCTCTGAGACTGTAACCCAGAGCTGCAAATGGGCAAAGAAAAAGAGCCCTGCACTCAGTGCCACCAAGGGTCCTCTGTAAACACCTTCTGACTAGTTGTCCAACTCCCTTACTGGATGTGAGCTGAGAGCTCCCTAGGCTGCTGCTGCCACTGATAAACTGCCTCTGAAATCTTCTACTCCTACCCTGACATGGTCTGCACTGCATGGTCTGTGCTGAGCTCCAGGTCCAACCACCACCCCACTGAGACAGACCCTTCTTGCCAGCTTCCTATCGTCCTAGGCTGTAAAATTGCTTCACCCCAAACTTTTGCTGGTTCCACCACTCCAGAATTCAGCTTGAGGCGCTATTTTAAAGTTGACTAGAGGGGAACTGGAGAGAGCTTGGGCGAGTCTCTCCCTTTACTCCACCATCTTGGCTCTGCCTCCTAGTATCTTTTCTAAAGGTTTGTATACCATTCCCTTAAAACTGAGCTCTAGAATATTGCAGGAATAGCTCCATAGGCTCAGAGGCTCGGAGATCCAGAGCTAGAAGAGGCCTAAGAGATCCTCTAGCCCTGCCCAGTTATTATAGATGAGAAGACTGAGGCCCAGAGAGGTCAAAGGACTTGTCCCAGATCACAGAAGGAACAGGAGCTGGGATTTAAACTCAATCCCCCTGAGAGCAAATCCTGCCCTCTGTCCACTGCACCCTACTACACGCCTGTTAGTCAAGCACAGACTGTAGTTATCAGACTCCATTCTCCTTCTCTTTTGGACAACTGGATTAATAGTGTGGGTCCTCCCTGCAGGAATGTCAACAATACTTTCATTTCTGCAATACTCCCAGTAATGTCTGGTCTCTACAATTCTTAAACCTGTAGTTTTCCTATGGGGAAAGTAAATGAACTAACTCAGTTTGCTCTATAATAGGGGAGGAGCAACTGGACCTCCACCTGCCCAGACGGCACCTTCTCTACAGCTCACAGAGCTGCCCAGAGCACATGAGGTTAAGCAACACGTCCTTGAGGATCCCATCAGGAGGAGTCACAAGCAAAATGTCACCCTGAGTCTTCCTGCCTCCAAGGCCTGTCCTCCCTCCACACTGTCTCTCTTGCTATAGAAAATCTACATGCATGTACACATTTACACACTGAACATATTGATATAATATTGGTTTTATTTACTATATAAGTAGGGCCTTTTATGTATGCGATGGTTCTTTCCCTTTCACAATGGAGTCTGAGTTAGTATTTCACACATAGATTCCCAAGGGGAAAAACCCCTAACCAGTTCAAGGAGGGCTTTGATTCATACTTGGGAGAGCAATCCATGGCCACTCCTCTAGCATTTGTCAAATGACTCACACATATTCCATAGGAATTGTTTGTCCCTTGATTTCTGCTTTCATCTCTAAATCCAGCTGAGTAGGTCTCCCCCTCTTTGCCAATACTAACTCCATAAAGTATCCATGTGACCCAAACAGCCCCATGGCATTTGGCATCATTGATGAGACCACCCCGTGTCTCTCTTGTTTACCAGCCTCCAGGAAATTCAGAAATGTTTCACTTCTATCCTCTCATCCCCAGTGACTGTACTCAAAAGTCCCAGAAGCAAAGGGCTGGAATCTGAGACAACACAGGAATGTGGAAAGAGACCCGTCTCTAATACTTCCCACTTGTGTGACTTTGGGCCACTCCAGGTCTCAGTTTCCTTATCTGTAAAATATACGAGGTGGACTAGAGAGCTGAAATTCCTTCTAACTCTAGCTCTAAGATTTTATAATCTAATTCTTATCCCAGAACCCCTATTAAGAAGGGTGTGCCCTGAGCATATGTCAGAAATGGGGCCTTTCTTAAACAAAGAGGGAAATCTGAGAAGCTGTTGTACTATCACACCAACCTGGATGAAAATTTAGGGGCCCAGTGCAGGCAGCTGCCAAGACTACGCTTTGATAAATCTCCACTGGACACAGAACCTAGAAAGGCAGCCAAACAGAGGAACTGAAATGGGCAAGAGAAATTGATCAAGTCTCTATTTCAAATTCCTCCAGAGACCCTTCATTCTAACTGCTGCCACGAATGGCCCTAATTAAGTACCTCCACTGGTACAGATAATAATATACCAGTGCTTTATAATCCTGTCTGACCTTGTCCTGGTTCTGCCATAAATTTCCCATGAAAGATTCATCCAGTGTACTGGAAGCCATCCTCTAAATCTCCACATTGAGAAAGTACACATGCAGTACTTGAGTTGTCCATCCATGGATCCCTCTCCCTGCAGCTACACAACTATCCCCCTTCCCCCAGTTGATGTTGAATGATACTACTTCTCAAACACACTGAAAAAAAAAAGGCAAAATCTTTATATCCACATTGCCTGAGCAGGAGAAAAAGCAGAAATCAAGTTGGATCATTTCTGGGGAATGAAAATGCAGGGTCCTGCCCACAGACAGAGAAATGATGCCCGCTCGTCCAGGAAGAGAAGGGGTAATTGAGGAGGAACCTCTCTGGGAAAAGAGCCAGCTACCTACCTCAGTGACAAAGAGAGTACGGGGATCAATGATGTCCAGGAAATGCCGGAACCGGCCATAGAAGGAAGTCTGCAGGAAAGGAAGGAAAAAAGGAAAGAGATTAAAATGGCTACTCCCTGGACAATTAAAAAAAATTCAACCAAAATCCCATCCACATTTAGTATCCATCAATGATCTCCAGGATATCTAAATCATCAAAACCATACCACTTACTGCAGGATGGCTCATGGAGTTTGGGTCATTCTTGTAGCCCGTGTACAAGACAATTTGTAAATAAGTGTTAACTACCTCGATTTGCTTGAGCTCCCCAAGTATCCAGATAACCTCGAAGGAGCTGTATGAGGACTAGCTGTATTAACTAAAATACAGAGTGGTTTGACACACCAACAGTCCTTTGCAGTGACCAAGAACAAACCTAGCTGGACATGCAGAAAATCAGCAATTCTGAAATCAATAAGCTCATCCCAGCTTTGAAGTAGACCCTAAGATATCTGATGGTTTATGGACACTCTGGAGGTATCCTTATCTTCAGAGATTCCCCTGAATAGGACTTTTTGGACATACCTTGTTTTATGGTTTTTGGAGGCACCCCCTTATCTTATTGTTCATGCTTAAGCCTTGGATGGTCAGATTGCTTATCGCCAAGAAGGTCTTCTGATTTGTCTATCAAAAGGCCCACAGCTCTGACATGTGGAATTCCTCACTCTCTCTGTTTCCTGGATCTCCCCCTTCCTCTGGGAATGGGGCTCCCTGCCTCATTCCTTTCTAAGACCTGCTCAATTCCTGCCTTTCTTCCTAATTCCCTGCCTTCTTTTGTTTCAAAAATGTGTGTGTGTGTATTTCCACAAATACTTTTATGTAGGTATGTATGTATGTATGTATGCTGGTCAACATTAGGCTAGCTGCTCCCTTTCCCATGTTTTACTTTCCTGTTTAATAAAAGTTTTTAATGTCACAGGCATCATCTTCCTCTGGTTTTCTTTCCTTTAGATAAAAGGGGGACTGGATCTCAAGAACTGGCCTTGGTATTCAACAGGTATCCTCCCCCTTTGGGGAAGGGGAAATCCAAATTTCCTAGAGAGAGAGAGCGCACATCTGCATTCAGTTACACCTGATGAGGCTATAAATCCATCTATGAGTCTCAGCCCCAGCCCACTCTACAGACCTGCACTGAGCTTCCGCCCATGTGGGTGGGAAGAAAGGGCAGCAGCATTCACCTCTGAGAGGACCTGCCAAAGACTCTATGTTCTCCCCTTCTTCCACTCTGAACAGTCAGAGCCCCGATCATCAGGTGTTTGATATACACTGAATTCCATTGGTACCAAATCAAGTCAACAATTAAGCCCTTCCTATGTGCCAGTTACTGTGCTAAGCCCCCAGGGATCTTTGGGTGGGTCTGTCTGTTTCTCTGTTGGTGGAGAGGGGAAAAAAGAAGGGAGGCCGGACAAAGAGGAAAGCAAAAAGGGAGAGCAGCTGCCCTTCCCCCCAACTCCTCAGCTCCAGTTTCCCATCTTTTCTTCCCCTTCCACACTAAGTCCCTGGCAACAGCCCAAGGCTCCTGGGCTCTGAAACACTGAAATTCCAAGGAGGAAAGTGAAGGGCAGCCCCATCCCTCCAAGATGCCCAGCCCCTTGCTGTCACTCCCATGCCCCTAAGCACCCAAGGATGCTGACCTCTCCAGTCTCCACTCCCAGGACCTCCCCATTCTCTCCTCCCATTACTCAGGTCAGGCTGGATTCCTCATGATGCACTCCAGAAGCACATCAGACCCACTCATTCCAAGGCACTCAGCTGCAGTGGACACTGGGGTCAAAAGAGGCTTGTGCTGGAGTGAAAAGGGGGCTAAGATCAGAATCAGCAGAGGGTGGGATGTGATGGAGCTGGGATGGGGGTCAGCAGAGGCTGAGGTGAGAGGAGACCAAGATTAGAATGAGCAGAGGCTGGGGGGAAGGAGGGGGCTGGGATCAAGATCAGCAGAGACTGGGGGTGGGGAGAGAACTGGGATCAAGGTCAGCAGAGGCTAAGATCAGGCTCAGCAGAGGCTGAGAGGGAAGGGGCTGGGATCAAGGTCAGCAGAGGCTGGGGGGGAGGGGCCTGGGATTGGAGAAAGCAGCAGTTCCAGGTTAGGAACATATGTCTTTCAGAATACAGATCTGACACTCTACCAGTTGCCTAGACCTCTTAGAGGCAGGAGCTGCTAAGTCAATTCTGTTGGATGACAATGAGGACAACCCCTCTCCCCCCCCTGCCAAACCAAGGGCTCTCTCCCTTCGCTGTGGTCCATCGGTGCTTGCTCTGTACCAGGCATTTGGCAGGCCAGTGACATGGAGACTTCTCAGAGGCAGGGGCTGCTCTGCTTTACTCTGTAAGCCCAGCTCTCCACAGTGACTGCCACAGGCACAAGGACTGGGCCTGTTTTCATGTGATAGGGAACTCCCAGAAAAGGAAACTCCCTCCGCCAATGCACGTCTGCAGCTTCTCCACAATGGATGGTCTTAGAGGTTGCCTATAGCACCCAGAGGAAGGATCACACCTGAATTCAGGTCTTCCTTGTTACACTATGCTACTCAGCCCATATTAGGTGCTAAATAAGTAGATGGATTTAGGGTTTAAGTACTGAATAACTATTTAACTCATGATAAAAAGAAGTCAAACTTCCCCCGTGCAACAAGCAAATCTCTCATGTCTCATGTAAAAAGAACCCTGACTCCAATCAAAGGGCACAGGTCAGTGCCAGGTGCTCAGCAGGCATTTAATCCAATCCCCATGGGAAACAGGAGTTTCTTCTGTTACAGACAGTCAGTCATCCTCAGCTTAAAATACCTCCTGTCACAGAGTGTTCTGGCCAAGGCTTTTATCTTTCCATTTGATCGACACTGATTGAATGCCCACTCTTTACAAGGCAAAAGCCATCACAGTGCCCAGAAAAGAGGAATGGTCTTAGAAGCAGGAAGATGAATTCAAGTTCTGACAAATATTAATTGCATGACCCTAGACAAGGTCCCAGGTAACTTTCTAAGACTAGGTATTGCAAACAATCTGCCACAGTGGATGGAGTTTCCACATTGGGGATCATTTACAGGAAAGAAATCATAGATCCAAATGCACCCCCCAAAAATTATATTTGGTATTAAAAACACAAAGAAAAAAAACTAAGCCTAAAAAAAAAGGGCACAATGTACATTTTTAAATCTCAAATCTAGGCCTTTGCCCAATCAGGAAAAATGAATTTCTGAATTGTGGAACAGAATCTGAGGCTTTCAGCAAAAGGTCAAACCAGTGACGCTGGAATTTGGGGATCAGAAAAACCTGAATTCACATTCTCTCTTAGACACTTACAACCTGTGTGACCTTGAAGTCCCTGGGCCTCAGTTTCCTCAGATGTAAAATGAGAGCTAAACTTGGCCTCTGAGGTCCCTCCCAGCTCAAAATCTAGGATCTTGTGACACAAAAGCAGGCCCCTACCATCCCCTAGATCCAATTCAGGCAAGGGACCCTGGGGAACAGAGAAGGGAGAGCACCTGCAGAGAGCAGACCCAATGGACAAAGGTATTAGAAAGACTTTTGAGTCTGTATATCCAGCCCTTATCTTTACATAGGAGCAGCTGCCACAGGATAGTCTCAAGGAAGAAAAAAAAATCAGAAGGAAGAAAGTAAATCAGATGATCAGTTAACAAGCATTTGTTAAAGGCTCCTGATAGGCCAAGCTCTGGGCTAAGGATGGGGGATAAAAGAATGGGGGGGAAGGGAGAAGGGGGAGAAGACGATGAGGCAGGGGGTTGGAAAGGGAAGAGACAAAGGAAAGAGAAACAAAGCTTCTGGACTCCTCAGGAGACCATCGAGTCCAGGGAAGGGCCTCCAGGATGGGGGGGCATCTATCTACCCAGGCTCTGCTTAGCCTCAGGGCTCTTGGGAATTCTTTTCACGCATCTAGAAACCTCCCCCCCCAAAATCCGTTTTCTTCTGCTCTCTGCAAACACCCTTGCCCCCATCCATCTCCCCTTTTCCTCTTTTCTCCCTTCTCAGCAGCAGGCTTCATTGCTCGCTGCCTTGAACACATAACCTTCCACCTGCTCACCTCTGCATAGGCTGACCCCCTTGGGCCTCTCAGAATCTCTGGCTTCCTTCAAAGCCCAACTTGTGCACCTCTCCCACAAGAGGCCTTTCTGGATCCTTCCCCAGCTGCTAACTGCCTGCCCACTGCAATTACCTTGCATGAACTTTAAATAGGTCCACATGTCTCTGTGCTGGAGGAGGAGGTGTATACACATACATACACACATACACATATGGGGGGGGTGGAGAGAGAGATTGATTTAAGGTTTGCAGAGTGCTTTCTTTGTACGTATCATCTCATTCAATCCTCATGACACAGTGAATAAAACATCAGGCCCCAGGTCAGGAAAACTTGACATTGACATCTGGCCTAAAACTTGCTAGCTGGATGATCCTGGGCAAGTCCCTTCACCTGCTTGCGTCAGTTTCCTCATCTGTAAAATGGGGATAATAATAGTACCTCACTCCCCAGGTGGTAGAAAGGATCAAATGAGATCATTAAGAACTTAGCACAGTGCCTGGCACACAGTAAACGTTATCTAAATGTTGGCTCTTACAAGGCGGATGAGCAGTGATAATCCTTTAAGATCATTTGAGCCCCAAGAAGGGCCAACGCCTGAACTAATCAAACAGACCTGCTGTCCTTTTTCCTCTGAGTGAACTCAAAATGCCCCTTCCTGTGTCAGCAACTGAAGCTGCTCAGGAGCAGGATACCTGGGACCAGACACCATCTTAAATAGTGTTACTGTTCTTATCTTGGTATCCTATGGACATATGCCATGGAAAGGGAACACAAATCTGGGATTGTCATTTCAACTGACACTTTGTCCACTCTCTTGTCTTATTGTATTTACAACCTACTCAATTAAGAAACTTAATTTCTCATGGTTAAAAACATATGGAAGCTATAATCTTTGAGTGATGCAGTCATCCTGAGAAGGAATTGTTCTAAGAATATCATAGGTCTTCCTCAGTTTGTCTGAGTCAGAATTAAAGCTCTGATTCCATGTGAGTACGTCTGCTAGCTTAAGGGAATAAACAATATGAATTTATATATTATGTCACCTAGCCTGTTTGCCTCCTTTACTTACAGGTCAACAGCAACTAGGTGGCACAGTGACAAGAGTGGCAGGCCTGGAGCCAGCAAGACAATCTTCCTGAGTTCAAATCTGGCCTAAGAAACTTCCTAGTGGTGCGACCCTGGGCAAATCACTTACCTCTGTTTGCCAGTTTCCTCATCTGTAAAACAAGCTAGAGAAGGAATGGCGAACCCTCCAGTATCTCCGCCAAGAAAACCCCACACAGAGTCACGAAGAGTCAAACAGAACTAAAAAATGACTCAACATGAGGCAGACTCTATTATTATTCCCATTTTCTAGAAGAGGAAACTGAGGCTGAGTGACGTCCCCAGTGTCTTCCTGAATCCAAGTCCAGCACTGTGCCCCTGGTTGTATGACTCAGGATAAGTCACTCAGACTTTCTCTCAATACTCTAGGCACCTCTGAAAGACTTGAAACTGCACTCGAAGGTGCCAGTCTGCATTGGCAAAGGGGGATCCTCTCTGGAACATTCTCTATGCCACGGAAAATCACCAGTCCAGTCCCTATCCCACTAACCCCATTATCCCCAGCACCTAACATGGTGTCTGGCATAGACGGTACTTCCAAATGTTGGGTTACCTCCCTCCGCAAAGAGCAGATTTTTTGACAGAAATTGTGTCTGGTCCTTCCTCTGTGTCCCCCTACAATGGCATTTAAGGGGGTCTGCCTATAGGGGTAAGGAAGTCACAGCCTATCATAGCTTCATTCTATCTCAGGGAAAGATGGGAGCATTAGCATCTCAAGGTCCTTCCTGGTCACAGGAGGTAAAGGAAATAGACTTTTAAGTTGAACTGATTTTCAAGTCCATGAACACAAACACTGAGAGAAGGGGCTTTGTGAACCTCTGTCTCGAGGTTCTTTATCTGGAGCAGGTGCAAGAGAAGGAAGCAGCAGAGATGAACAGCTGGGGCGGAGGAGCATCAGGGGAACTGTAGAGCTGAGGGCAGCAGTGATTAATGGAGGGGAAGCTATCTTGGGAACTGGCCTGGCTGGAGCTAGAAAAAGGTTTTGCACTCAGAGGAGACAGGGATGCTTAACTCACACATGTTGGCTAGGTGTAGGAGGACATTCCAGATCCAGCAATGGGAAAACATGGAGAGAGGATGGAAAGACTCAGCTAATTTGGGTCACAACCTACTAAATAATCTCTGGATGCTAGCATTCAAGCAACACCCCCTAAATCCTTCCAACCTATCGTTCCAGCCTTCTCTCATACTTTTCCTTTTCCCAGATTCTCTGGGCTCCCCTAACCCCTACTCCTACTCTTTTCCCCTTTATTTATTAGTTCAATGGTTTTCTTACTTTCAATTTTATTAATCTCTCTTTTGATTTTCAAGATTTCCAATTTGGTGTTTAACTGGAGCTTTTTAATTTGTTCTTTTTCTAGGTTTTCTAGTTTCATGCCCAATTCATTGACCTGTTCTTTCTCTGTTTTACTGACATAAGCAATTAGAGATACAAATTTTCCCCTAAGTAGCTGCATCCCATAAATGTTGGTACACTGTCTCAGTGTGCCTAGAATGGGGTCCTGCTCTCACCTGCCCTTCCTCTGAAGCCACTACTTTTGTGCAATAAATGCTTCTCGAGTATGTCTCCCCTTCCCCCTTGAAGCAAAAAATGAAGGGAATTTCAATTTCTGACAAGACCCCTCACCAATTACAAAGGAAAGGAGAGCAGTGTCCTCAACAGGACCAGGAAAATTTGGAGGAATGGTGGGCTTCTGGGGAGAGGGGAAGGTGGATTACAACTATGTTGATTTGAGAGACTCCAGATGCATATGGAAAGCAGGCAGCTTTGGAAGCAGGACCAGAACCTGGGAGGATTGGACAGACAGACTTGACAGGCACTTGCACAGAATCAATCACTGAACCCTGGAGAGTTGAGTTGATGGGATCAGTCTAGGACAGTCTTCCAAAGCAATGTTAACTACTTGAGGACAGACACAGTCATTTTTTTACTTACTCTTCCCATTTCTGGCTCATTTTTGTTTGACTTGAATTTGTAAATCTAGTAGGAGGAAATCCTGTTGTAGAGAAACCCTTCACCTGTACAGGTTGACGGCCTCCCACAGTGTCCTCTCCTTGTTGCTATTGTCCACCGTTTCTGAAGAGGACAATGATCTCACAGGGGGATGTCTTCACTTGCCTGCGAACTAGATTTAAGGGAGGCAGAATTGCCCCAAGTCATCAGACTCACTATCTTTTCCAGGTCGTTGAAGTCTAATAGCAAGGCAGAGTCAAGCCCACTGGTGATGACCTGCGATGCAGTAGATGACCCTGATCTTCTACCTCAGACCAAGCTTTCATGGCTCCTCAAGCACCAGCTTCAGGCCACTGTGAAAATAGTTCTAAGCTGAGAGGTGCCTGGGGCACTGAAAAGTTAAGTAGTCACACAATATCTGTCAGACGGAGGCCTTAAAGCCAAGGTCAGCCTATCCACTCTCTATGTCAAGCAGCCTCTAGCTTTTGATGGCAGAAGGTTCTTAAGAACTGTTGATCTGATTTAATTGAGAAGTGTTGAGATAGAAAAGAAGAGGGCTCCAGGCAAGCTCTGGGGGATGCCCTCTCTCTTGGAGCACAGGAGACAGATAAGGATTCAGTAAAGGAGCCTGAGAAAGACCAGTCAGACAGGTAAGCAGAGAACTGAGACAGCTGTGTCTCAGGAGCCAAAGGAGGAAAGAGTATCCAAGAGGAAGGGGGGAGGATCAACAGTGTGAAAATGTTGCAGAAAGATGAGAAATGCCATCAGATTTAGCAATTAGGGAAGAGTTCATGGGTAACCTTCAAGAGATCAACTTTCAGTACTATGGGGAGGTCAGACTACACAGGACCACAGACAGAAAGGAGGAGGGCCCTCAGAGACCAGCTGGTCCAATCCCCTCCTTTTACAGATGAGGAAACTAAAGTTCAGAAAGATCAAGTTATTTGTCCAAGGTGATCGGAGCATTAGTGGTTGAACAGATTGCCAGATATTGAGTGTGTGGGTGGTGAGGAAGTGGAGGCTGAGAATTTAGGTTACTCTTTATAATTGGAATGTGGAAGAGAGGAGAGAGAGAAAACAGACTAGCCCAAGAAGAGCTTCAAGGAATGGAAGTGAGGTCCAGCGAAGGTTTGTTTGGTTTGTTTTAGGTGGAAGAGCTAGGCCGCAGGGAAGGAATCAGTAGATACAGTGAGATGTAAGAGAGGGAGGTGAATTAGGAAGGCAAGGGACATAGGACTGGACAGCGAAAGTAGGCCCAGATTTTACCAGATCTCAAAGGAATGACTGAGAAATTGAGACTTGATCCACTGGCTGCCATACTTGGTAATTATCTATAAGGCTGCTTTTCCAATCCAGGGAGATTCCCCTGGGCCTAGAAAATCCAAGAATGCAACACCTCCATGCTCCCAGGGCCAGACAGACCAACCAGGAGCCCAGTTCGGAAGCTCCAGACCTCCACATGCTGCAGATAGGGATCCAGCCAGGGGCACATTTATTCATATCACAGAATGATATATTTATTGTATAACTAATCCTGGACACACAGTGTGTGTTTTAAAAGTGCTTGTTGAATGACAGTACCAAATGAACCAATCACCAAGCATTCATTTATCAAGCACCTACCGTGTTCTGTGCACTTTGCTAGGTGATGGGGATTCCGATACAGAAATGACACCATTACTACCTTCAGAAAGTTTCCACTCTTATGAGTCACATGAAAATGTACAGAGACGAGCCACTGCAAAATACAAAGCGAATCTGTGGGGGAGGAATGGCCAGGACCAGGACAGCCTCAGTGCGGGTGACCCCTGAGCTGAGACTTGGAGGAAGTTAGAGATTCTAAGAGGGAGAGAGAGAGAAGGAAAGAATGCCTTCCAGAATTCTAGACAAAAGGTAGGTGGGTCACAGCGTATGTGAGGTAAAGTCATGGGGAATGAACCTGGGAAGGGAGGCTGGAACATGATTACAAAAGCCTTCAGAATTCCAAACAGAGAGTTGATATTTGATCCTAGAGGTAAAAAGGAGCCATGGAAGATTGCTGAGCAGGGGAATGACCTCATCAGATCTGTATTTCAGAAATACTTATTAGGCAGCTGTGCAGAGGACAGATTAGCAAAGGGAGACATAGGGAGCAGGGAGAACAACCAGAAGGTTGTTTAACTGGGGTGGGAGCCAGGTGAGTGAAGAGGAGATGGACTGCACAGGTAAAATTGATTAGATGTGGAAAGTGACTGGATATAGGGGACCAGGGAGAAAATCTGGGGATGATTCCTAAGACTCCAGGCTACTGCTTCCTGTTCTTCTCCTGTGAAAGGAGGCCCTCGCAGCCTAGGAAGTCTAGGAGAAAATGAGGACATGAGGCTGCTGACTTATCACCTGCACTCCCAAAGTCAGCTCACTCTCAAAGGCTGCCTGGCTAGGCCCAAAGTACTGCTTTCACCCCTCCTGACAAAGCTGCTCACAGCTGTACATGAGCCACAGAGCACCTAAAAGGGCTTTGTGTGAGTCCTGTCAGCACGGGGACAGAGTGCTGCAGCCCCCCCCCTCCCCCCCCCACCGCATCCAATCCAGCAATGAGCCAAATCGAGGCCTGTCAGTGGCTCTGCCAGCAGCTGCAGACAATCGCCCCATGGCAGAAATGCTGGAGGAAAACACCTCTTCGTACATACATACAGGACCACTTTGATGCCCATGCAGCTGTGCATACCCACAAATACCCAAGGTGCTCACACCCAGAAACATACTTGATAGCTCCGGAATTCCCCAAATAACATGGGTTACATACACTGAACCTGGGGGAAGGTATAACCAAAGCACATTGACCAAAAGCCTCCTGGGAAGATACTCAGAAAAAGGGGATTCAAGCTGGTCCTCTGGTCTGAATCAATCACTTCTTGCCTTAGTCAATCACCTAAGTTTCCCAGACCCTTCTGGGACACAGGACACAGGAGAGACAACCTCCTTCAAATGTTATCAGTCAGTCAACAAGCATTTACCAAGTACCTTCAGGCCTTCACTCTAAGCAGAGGAAGTAGGATGGGAACTCATCCTAGGGGTCCAATAAAACCAATGATTCCATTATTGAAGGAACACTGATAACATGAGAAGACTTACATGAATTGATGCAAAGTGATATAAGCAGAACCAGAAAAGCAACACACACCCAAACTGGAGCACTGGAAATAGAACAAACCACTCAAAACCCAATGCTGTAAGGATGGGCAAAGTTTGCCCTAAAGAAGAGATGAGAAGGTGCAGCTTTTCAGAGGCAGGGGATCAGCATATGTCAGACTTTTTCAACGTGATACTCAGTTTAGCTGAACTGATTTTTTTTTTCATTTTCTGTTATAAGGGAGATACATTCATTGGGAAATGAGTTACATTGGAGATGTATCTGAGATACACTGAGACACATTGGGAGATGTATCTCATGAGCTACATCGAAGATACATTGGGAAATGAGATACACCGAGATATCTTGGGAGATGCAGTTGATATAAAACCAAAGGTTATCAATAAAAATTTATTTAAAAAAAAAAAGAACACTGAAAAACATAAGCATGCCATAAGAAAGAATGACTGTGAAGATGAGGTGAATTAAAAACTTACATGAACTGCTACATAGCAAAGTTAGCAGGGCAAGGAGAATCTTTTCCACAGTCACCAACATAATGGAAAAGAAAACAAGAGTCTTCTCCCTCCTTATCGCCTCCTCCTTTCTTGTCTTCTCTCTCAGGTAAAGAAGACTGGCCCCCTGCCAAAGGCTGGCAATGGTTGTGATGACCCAAAGAGGTGATAAACTTACTTCCTGGTCTAGTTTGAGGTAGTATCTAGGATGGCCTCAAGGATACACACTTCCAGATACAAGACTGCTAACAGCTAGCATTTATACAGCACCTCAAGGTTTGCAAAACATTTTAGGAATATTATCTCATCTGATCTTTACAACAACCCTGTGAGGAATGTACTATTATTCCAGTTGCAAATAAGGCATCTGAGGCTGAGGTTAAGAGACTTGCCCAGAGTCACACAGATAAATACTGAAGCAGAATTTGAACTCAGGTCTCTCTAACTCAAAAGCACTCGAATTACCTCTAGGTTCACAGGTTCATTAATCTCTTAATGGCAAAATCCAATGGCCTCAGTCTTCATCCTTCATGACCTCTCCCCAGCATCTATCACTATTGTCCACCCTCTCCTCCTGGACTCTCCCCTTAAGGTTCTCATGATCCTGTTCTCTCTAGATTCTCCATCTGCCTGTCTGAGCATCCCTCAGTCTCCTTTGCTAGTTCCTCCTCCATGTCACGCCCCCTCCCCATGGGCGTTCACCTGGGTGATCTCATCTGCTCTCACAGTTTCAGTGACTGACTCTCTGACTCACCCAGGCACCATAACTAAATGAGGCTCCTCACCTCTGGCTTGGACTATTGGTCTGTGGCCCACCTCCAGTCTCTTTCCACTCTAATTGATACAGCATGCTCCTTTCCAATACCCAAGTGATTTTCCTAATGTTCAGGTATGACCATGTCCCCCCCCCACAAACTCCAGTAATGCCTCATCACTTCCAGGATCAAGCACGAAGTCATCAAACCCTTCAGGACTTGTCCTCCCTTCTTAGCTGTACAACAGCCTGCTCTCATTTCCTTGAAATTGATATTCCACCCCCACAGATTTCCGTGCCTTTGTCCTTGTATCCCTCATGCCTAGAATGCTCTCCTTCCCCTCTTCTGCCTCAGTTTCCTTGGTTTCCTTCTAGCCTCACTTAAATCTCGCCTCCTTGAGCAGGCCTTTCCTGGGCCTCCCAGCTGCCATTTCCTTCCCCTCTTCTGCCTCAGTTTCCTTGGTTTTCTTCTAGCCTCACTTAGATCTCACCTCCTTGAGCAGGCCTTTCCTGGGCCTCCCAGCTGCCATTTCCTTCCCCTCTGAAAATACCTTCACAATATAACCATCTTGTTTGAATCTAATTGTTTACACGATGTCTCACCCACGAGAACGTGTGCTCCAGAGGACAGTGACTACTATTCTTGGACGCCCCAGCTCTTAGCAGAGTGCCTGGTGCATGACTCTTGTTGTTCAGTTATTTTCAACTCTTTGTGACGCTGTGAACTTCTGTCCCTGGGGTTTTCTTGGCAAAGATACTAGAGTGATTTGCCATTTCCTTCTCCAGTATCAAAGAGAGATGAAGTGACTTGCCCAAGGTCACACAGCAAGGAAGGATTTGCACTCAGATCTTCCTGACTCCAAGCCCAGCACTATATCTACTGCACTGCCTAGCTGCCTGGTACACAGGAGGTGCTTACTAAATATTTGATTGGTTGATTAAAGATGGAAGGCAGCTGTGGAACAGATGTGGGCTGGGACATCGCTGAGACACGAGTACACCTGACTTCAATCTTGAGGGCAGCAGAAGGTCCAGCATCATCACCTGAGTGTCTGTACCCTTGGCTTCCCCGGGCTATAGCCAGAGGCAGCACAGGGGAGGCTCCAGAACCGAGGCTTCCATCACAAACAGAAGAAGAACCAGCAAGCAGCAGCATCCCCCAGAGGTGAGACACCTGCTAAGGAGAAGGCCTGGCCTCCAAAATCAAAAGCACATGAAAGCAAAGCCCAAAGACACAAGAAAGAACCATGACAAGCTTTGCTCCACACAGCGTCTGCAGGGAGAATTCTGAACACTCACTCAGTAACCTTTCTCCTGTCTGCTACTTTTACTCCTATCTGTTTCCCTGTTGTGGCTGGCACCAAAACGCCCAAGGAAACCTCAAGAGGGCATGTGTTTGCTTCAAGGACAGAAGGGGAGGGGAGAAGCTGTCAGACAGCTTTCCCCTTCCTCAGAAGCCATTATAGCTTGAAAAACTGAAGGCAATTCGGCAAGAAGGCACAGAACATGGCTCTCCCTGGGGATTTTGGAGAAGGAAAAGAGTGGAGCCAGGAAACACAGGACAGATCAGTCAGTCAATAAACGTTAAGGATCTACTATGTGCCAGGCACCATGCTAACTAAGTACAAAAAGAAACAAAAGATAATCCAACCCTTCAAAGAGCTCACAATCTAAAATTACAACAAACATGACCACACTTCAGGTAGGTAAAACTGTCTGATGGCCATGCTGTGATGTGGGGTTCTGAACACAGCTTTATTCATGTAGACGTTTGATTTAATTATCAGGAAGAGCAGAGCAGTGTCATGGAGAAAAGAATGGCCTTGGAGCCAGGAAGGCCCAGGCAGGCTCAAATCCTACCTCTGACCCACACCAGTACTGATGACTAGTTAACCCATCACTGGCACTAAACCACATTCTAAGACTCTGCTTTACAGATGAGGTGCTAACCTGTATTGGTGAATGGAATTTCCATACTGGGTAGCAGATGAGGTCAGAGACGCAGAAAAACAACTATTTTTCACACCAAGAGATTCCCAAGGAGAAATCTGTGCCTCCTCTCATCAGAAAGGACCCAGGATTCTGTCCTAAATGTCCCCTAGCATCTAGTCCAGGACTATGGTCTTCAAACAGGTCACAGGATCATCGACTTAAAGCTGGGACTCAGAGGCCATTTAGGGCAACCCCCTAGTTTTATAGATGAAGAACTGAGGCCCAGAGAGCTGAGTGATTCGCACAAGGTTCCACAGATCGTAAGGAACAGAGTTGAGATTTGAATCCAGGCTACTGACCAAAACCTGAACTAAGATACTTCTACATTCCCTGCCTACATATTATGTTCCGTGTTCTTCAGAGCTGTCATGTGATCTCTAAACCATCTGCCTTCTTCCTATAAATTCAGGGATCTTAACCTTTTTTGTGTGTCCTGGACCTCTTTGGGCAGTGTCTGAGAAAGCCTATGGCCCCTTTCTCAGAATGATGTTCTTAAATAATTGAGGGAAATGCTAAATTTCTTTTAGAGGTGAGTGGAGATAAAGAGCTCCACCACAAACCCTGAAATCTAACCAGAGATCTCAGAGTGAGAAACCAGCTCTAAAATGCTGCCCAAAAGTGATCACACTTCCTGAGAAGTGACCCTTTTTCCAAGATGCCAAACTTCAGGCTGCTCCCAGTCAACAGAGACTCAAAGGGCATTGTCTGCAGGCTTGCTGGGACTATTCATTATCTCAGTTAGTGTTTTTCTGGAGGCTCTGGTGTTTTTCTAACGTGCTACCATATCATCGGCAAGCAGAGAAATGGAAACTCTTCACTGCTTACTGCCTTCATTTCTTTTACCTGAGAACTCTATGGCCTTTCTAAAATCAGGATTGAAAGAGTAAGAGTGAACAAGCCAGCTTGGCCTCCATTCTTGGTGGGAAAATTATTACTTCTCTGTTACAAATACAGATAGAACTAGATCTTGGTTTAAAAATGTTTCCTCAAGACGAAAGAAAAATTCTTCAAATCCAATGCTTTTTTTTTTTTTTACCATGAATGTTGTCATTTATGAGCCTTTTTCTGTAACTCCTGATATAGTTATGCCTTTTTATGGGTTTGGACCTTTGTTTACTGATATAATTACTATAAATTATGTCAGAATTACTGATTTGCTGCTATGAAAGGATTTCCCCAATGGGAGTTCCCTACCCAGATGAAATGACAGGTCTAGACTGGGGGGTAAAAAGGGGGTACCTAGATGGTTCAGTGGATAGAATACCTGGAGTGGAGCCAGGAAGACATCTTTCTAAGTTCAAATTCGGTCTCAGACGTTTATTAGCTGTGCGACCATGGGCAAGTCACTTAACCCCACTTGCCTCGGTTCTCTCATCTGTTTTTTTAAGGTAATTTATTTATGTTCAGTTTTCATTCACTTCCATAAGTTTTAAATTTTCTCCCCCTCCCTCTTCTCCTCCTTCCCAAGATGGCATGTATTCTGATATAGGCTCTACGTATTCAATTCTATTAAACATATTTTCACATTAATCATACTGTAAAGAAGAATTGGAATGAATGAGAGGAACCATCAGAAAGAAAAAAACAAAACAAAATAAAGAAAATAGTCTGCTTTGAGCTGCATTCAGATTTCCTAGCTCTTTTTCTGGGTGTGGATGGCATTTTCCATCATGAGTCCTTTGGAATTGTTTTAGGTCCTTGATTCTGAGAAGGGCTAAAGCTACCAAAGTCAGTTATCACACACTGTGGCTGTTACTGTGTACAAAGTTCTGATTCTGCTCCTTTCACTCAGCATCAGATCATATAAGTCCTTCCAGGCCTCTCTGAAGTCTTCCTGTTCTTCCTTCCTTATAGCACGATAGTATTCCATTACATTCATATACCACAACTTGTTCAGCCCTTCCCCAATTGATGGGTTCCCTCATGTCTTAAAGGAGCTGGAGAAGGAAATGGCAAACCACTCTAGTGTCTTTACTAAGAAAACTCCAAATGGGGACACAAAGAGTCAGGCACAAATGAAACAACTGAACAACAACAAGATTGGGGTGGGGGTAGGGAGGTAAAAAGACATTCTATGCTGAACGTTCTCTTACTGTTGAGTCATCATTGACTTCCTGGCATAAAATCCTACTTGATCATACTGAATCACACACACATATGTGTGTATAAAACTGATTGTTTTGTATAGGAAATTCATGTTTGTGTGTGTGTGTGTGTGTGTGTGTGTGTGTGTGTGTAGTTATTCTACTGGACAGTTTTTAACAGTTTATATTGATATTTATAAATTACATTGGTCTAGAAAGTCACAGGTACAAACAAAAATAATATCTATAATGATACTAATGTATATAATAAAACTATGTCATAATGTATGTCATAATACAGTAAAAATAAATATATAATAAAATAAGATATAATAAAAACATCTATGTCTAGTACAGGATCCAAATGGCCAAGGTATTCTCTATGGGTAGTGAGGACCTTTCATACTGACATCATGGAAGACCTGGCCCTGCATGGATTAGGAAGAGAACAGGCTAGACTGCTTTAGGGAAGCTGTAAAACAGTTTTCATGACTCCAAATTTCACTCTTCCCAAAACAAAGACAGCAATATCCTTTCAGTGCAACAGGCTCTGAAGAACCACAGTCTCCATCCATGCAGTGAATGACAAGAGATCTAGAGGAGGGTCCTGAGCACTCAAGGTGCGCCACCACAGAAGACTCATGGAACGCAGGACCAGTGTGTCTCACAAGAGGGAAAGGCACAAAGAAAGTGATCCACATGGATGAACTCTCAGATCAGCCCAAGGCCTGGTACAAAGCAGTTGCTTCAGTGAACAGTTCAATCAATCATAGATGGATGGATCACCTGAATGAATCACAAGTTGATTCAATTCAACAAGCATTTATTAACATCTACCGGGTAGAAAGTATCTTGCTAGGCTCTGGAAAAACAAAGACAAAAACAAAACAGTCACTTCTCTCTAAGAGCTTCATTCTACATGTATACAGTACAATAGGTACTGAGATAAGTAAAAAGAAAGACTGGCCAAAGTAAATAGAAAATAATTCCAGTGAGGAGCAACAGGGGACCAGTAATGTGGGAAATACTGATAACTGGAAGGGAACAGAGAAGGCCTCAGGTTGGAGGTGACAAGTTTTGGGGGGGTATGCGCAATAAGATACAAAAGGACTGGACTACAATTCACTTTCTCTGCCTCAACCTTATCAAATCTGAAAATCAGAACCATACTCAACTCCAGGAGAGTTAGGGAGAACACCATTTTTCTCTATTTTTGAAAACAGTTTGTATGTTATAGGGATTATTTGTCTTTAAATGTTTTGATGGTGTTCACTATTTCCAGGGTGCGTATGGTGGTTAATTTCTCTCTTGGAAATGGATTTATTGAGGCTACCTATTTCTTTTTTTGTCAATTTGGGTATTTTTAAATTCTTGAGGGCCAACAAAAGGACAGTGGGCAGTCACATAATGGATAAGAGCAGGCTGCAAACCATTACAAACCAAATCAGGAAGAAGCCACATAGAAGATGTCATCAAAGAAGCATATGAGCACAAGAGTCACACAGGTCACATGACAAGAGCAAGGAAGGCCAATGGGAATGATGACTGGACAGTTCTCTGCTTCAGGGATTTCTCCAAGATGTCAAACAACAGCAAGATCAGCTGCTACCCATTGGGTAGATTCTCTATGGAAAACTTGTGGAAAGATATATGACTAAGATCTCTCTCCTCTATTTCACCAGCTGACTCCCTGGCTTCCTTTCAACCCCTACTAAAATCCCATCTTCTAACAAGAAGTCTTCCCCAACACTTCTTAATTCCAGTGCCTTCCCTCTGTTGATTATTTCCAGTTTATTCTGATTATATCCTATTTATACATATTTGTTTGCTTGTTGCCTCCACCATTAGATTGTAAGCTTCTTGAGGACCATCTTTTGACTCTTTCTGTATCTACAACACTTAGCACAGTGCCTGACACATTTAAACAGGTACTTAATAGGTTTACTGACTGACAAGAGTCCCACGAGAGTCCATAGGCAAGGATGAGTTATGATTCACTCTTCATAGACCCAACTGAGTATATTTTTGTAACTATCCATCCACGTTCTCTTTTGTAGTCTCGGTTTTGTTACAAAAAGCTTCACATGATAGTCTCTATTATCTTTATCTCTGCTGTACTCATTGTGTTTCCCCTTTTATATTGTTGCTTTTGGTCATCTGGTTTTCCTTTCTCTTCCTTTGGATTAAATATCTCAATAGCATCAAATTTCATTAGGCTTTTTTATGTCACTTCTTTGTGCCAGCTATTGGTGTAATTTTTCTTTTATTTCAACTTAATTGATTCATTCTCTTATTTTGAAGATTTCTTGGGGTCTCTTGTATATTATTATTTTGTTCACTGTCTCATTTCTTTCACTACAAATAACTAATTAATTTCCTCTTTTGTATCAACGTAAGAATTCAGAAATACGAATTTGCCTTCACGTATTGCTTTGGCTGCAACCCATAAATTCTGATATATTGTCATCTTTAATATACTTTGTTTTTATTTCTATAATTTGCTCTTTAACCCAAGCATTATTCAGCAACTCATGTTTTAGCCTTCACAGAGGATTAAATCATCTAATTATATTTTTTCTTGTTTTCTAGGATTACATTATGATCTTTAAATACAGTTTTAAATAATTTCTACATTTCTGAACTATTTGTGATTTACTTGTGCTCTGGAATACAATTTTTGTGAATATTCTATGTATATTTGGCAGAAAAAAAGTATTTCTTGGATTTTCCCATTCAGTTCTCTCTATACAACTACTAATTTGGTTTCTTCAAAAATCTATCCAAGTCCAAAAATTTTTTTTCTTGTCTATCTTTCTGTTTTATCACAGGGGTTCACAGCCCCACCTCCATCCATTAATAGATTTCAAAAGACCTATGAACTCGGTTGCTTAGTCAGTTAAATTTATTAAACTTTAATAGCTTATTAGTTACTAGGTCATCAGGATAACAGGTGCTTAATATTGCTATTTTCTCACTGTCAGTGATACCTGTGAGTATAATGCCCCTATTTATCTCTTTCTTAAAAATCTGTACTTGTGATGTCTTCACTGCAGTTGATATGTCAGGTGAGTCAGACTTGGGGTCTACCCCATGGGTGCCCCATGAATTCTGCTGACTTGCAACCTGTACTTCCTTTTCACTATTTCTGGGAAATTTTCTTTGATGATTCCCTAAAAACCAGTATTCAGAGTCTTTTCTTCTTTACCAGTCTTTAGAAGTGTAATTATTAGACATCAGTTAAATCTAGAAAAACAGACGCAATTCTGAAGAGGCCAAGCATGATGATAAGTAAGCAAGAGGAGACCAGGCCCCATGAGGATCATTTGAATAGAGGGTGTTCATCTCAGGGAAGAGAAGACTTGGAGGAGGAAATTGATGACCTTTGTCAAGTATCTGAAGGGCCATTGCCTGAGACTAGAGGGCATAAGGAGGAGCTGTGAGTAGAAGTTACAGAGGAAAGTATGATTTGGTTTCCTGAAAATCAGTGATGCCTAAGAAAGGGATGAGCTACCTTGGGAGAAAGGGGCATCTGCCTCATTGGAGGCTTTTCAGCAGCCTATAAATCTTGACTTCTTTGCAGCACTTGACACTGTCCTCAACACTCAATAATCTCACTTCTCCAGGTGTTTCTCCTCTCCTGGTCTTCCTACTGGCAGGATTGTTCCTTTTCAGTCTCTTTTCTGGAATCATCATCCATGTCCTTCCTTCTTTGTGTAGATGTATCCCAGGATTCTATAAAATTAAAAGACTTGTTCCTTGGAAGAAAAGCTCTGGACAATCTGGACAGCACATTAAAAAGCAGAGACATAACCTTGCTGACAAAGGTCTGCAGTCAAAGCTATGGTTTTTCCAGTAGTAATGTATGGCTATGAGAGCTGGACAGCTGAACATCACAGAATTGACACTTTCAATTTGTGGTGCTGGAAAAGACTTTTCCGAGTCCCTTGGATATAGCAAGGATGTCAAATCAGTCAATATTTAAAGAAATTAATTAACTGGAAGGTCAAATACTGAAGCTGACATACTTTGAGAAGATGGGACTCACTGAAAAAGACTCATGTTAGGAAAGATGGAAGGCAAGAGGAGAAGGGGATGGCGGAGGATAAGATGGACAGATAGTGTTATAGAATTAACAAACATGAGCTTGGACAGACTTGGAGAGATAATGAGGGATAGAAGGACTTGGCATGCTGTGGTCCCTGGGATCACAAAGAGTCAGACACGACTGAAAATCAACAATTACAACTCCCCGACCCGTGCCTTGGCCTCCCCAGCCCTCTTTTTCTCTCTCTGCAACACATCAGCTCCCACGGTTTGGACTGCCATCTCTAGGCAGACAATTCCCAACTCAATGTGTCTAGCCCTTGACTCTCTTTTGAGTTCCATCTACTATCACCAGCTGCCTTCCAGATGTTGCCTCCCACGTGTCCATCCCATCAGCTTCTCAAACTCAACATGCCCGATATAGAACCCGATCTCATTCCCCATGAATCCATACAGACATGGAGGGTAAAACTCTGATGTCATTCCAAACACTTCAGTTCTCCTGAACCAGGGGCGGGAAACCAGAGGCTTCCAGACCACAGGTGACGCTCTAGGTCCTCAAGTGCGGCCCATGAATTCAGTCAAACTTTCTTCCAAAAACTAAGCCCCAAAGCAAAACCCCACGTCAGAAGTATATTTACTCTTTTCACAGCCAGACAGCATGACCCCTATGACCCTCATTAGCAATCAGCAAGAAGTGTGGGCCTTCACAGGAAACAAGCCTCCCTCAATAACCCCACTTAAATCCTATCAATGAGTAGGGAAGATTTTTAACTCGTAAACCAGAGGAGCCCCCATCAGTGTGATTCTTCCCATGACTATCAGTTGATAACAATTCTCCATACTTAGTTTTTAGAACTGGTGTTAATTAAGACAATGGTGTCAGACTCAAACAGAAACCATTAAACCATACCTAAGGATCCCTTTGAGCTGCATATTCACATAGAAAACTATTTCTTTTCTATTTATTGTTGGGGGCCTGTTTGACACCCCTGAATTAAGCCTTCGGGGCCTAGCACCTTAACACTTTAAATGAGGTTAACTGACTCAATGTCCTACGCTTTCACAGAAAAGGGGCTAACCCGGCTTTGGTAGAGGGGGTTGTTTCAAGTATGTCACAGGTCCAATCCGCATCTCCATAGTTTAGATTCATTTCTCTGTGTTCACATTGTTTTCCTCATTTAGATTATCAGCAGCTTGAAGGTACGGATTGTGTTGCTTTCTAGCTCTAGCACCTAGCAGAGTTACCTGGCCCATAGTAGGTACCTACTAGCACTGGCTGAATTGGGGTGAATGACCAGTGTTGGGAGTTCCTTGGACTCAGTCCATTTTATCTCCATGGCTTCCAAATATACCTAGTAATAATAGCTAGGATTTATACAGAATCTACTATGAGCCAGGCACTGTGCTAAGTGCCTTAAAAACATTATCTCATTTGATTCTCACAACCTTATGGTGGTAGGAGCATTTTACAGACGAGGAAACTGAGGCAAACAGGAGTTAAGTGACTGCTCAGGGTCTGATTTAAATTCAGATCTTCCTGATTCTAGGCCCAGCACTCTGCCCAGTGCTCTACCCACTGACCCATCTAGGCTTTAAATCTATGGCCTCTGACTCAGAAGAACCGGGTTCAAATATGGACTCTTCTTACTCCTAAATGTGATCCTATGACCAGTAACCAGTACCTGGGTTTTCTGGGTCTGGAGAGGAAAAAAAGCCTTTCCTGTGGAGAAGGTAGCAGCCCACAGCCAATCTTCTTAAAAGCCCAAACAAGTGAGTAAGCAGGATGCGATCAGATCAGTAACTGGTCTGATCCATAACTGCCTCCAGTCCAAGTGCCTAAGGCTTCTTTTACAAACCTCTTTATCCCTTTGCTCCAGCTCCCACAAAGGCTAGGAGATGCCCTCCAGTCCCATCTCAGCAGGTCCTGTGCAGGCCATCTTGTTTTATTTGGGGAGGAAGCCAGAAAGTTCTATTTTAAAACCCCTGAAGGAACAATGGGGGGTAGGACTGAGCTTTCCCTGAAGAATCACAAGCACACATAGCCTACTTCATTAATGAAGGTAAATTGGTTCTCTTCCTGGCCTTCCAATTCCCCTTCCAGGAACCCAGTGGGAAACAGCTCCTAGTCTCCACCTTTGAGCTCCTTTATGCATTCTCTCTACAATCTGTGTTCTCCCACTTTCTCCTCTGTCCTCATCAACCCTCAAGTTCAGCTCAGGAGAATGTTGGTGCTTAAACGATTTTTTCTTCGGGAGTCTGTTTTCTCCTTTACTCCTTGAGGGAAATCTCAGCTGCTCACCCCTCAGGGAACTGGCAAAATGCTGAAAGCTCAGGAAAGCCTGCAAATGTGCGTTTATTGATGAAGTCCCAGGGTGCAGTTCTGAAAACCTCCCTCTCTTCGGGAGGAAATCAGCACATACACACGGTCCCCAGCCTCCTCCTCCCTAGGCTGAAACAGGCAGGAGATAACCAGAACAGAGGTCAGTCTATTCCTGTTTTCAGCCCCTTGGTTAACAGCTAAAAAAGGGTTTGGTGCTCTCACACCACTGGGAAGTATCATTCTTAGGCAAAGAATTGAGGAGGGGGTACAGGGAGGACCTCCGAGAGTGGGAAGGTGCTGACTAAGGGGTTTGGGCTACCCAGCCTCAGGCAAGACTGCCGCCAGCTTCCTTCATCCACCCTCCCTGCTGTCAATGCCCTTTGTCCCCACCGCAGAGGCCACTTTTCAGATATCCCTCTAGGAAACTAGACAACTAGGCTTACAGCTGGGTGTGCTGGTTCAAGATGATGACTCAGCACTCTCCACCACCACCTCCCGCTCCCCTTTTTGGCTTCTGGCAGCAAAATCTGCCTACCCCTCAACATAGCTCCTCCTCAAGCCCACCTCTCGAGCGAAAGCGCCATCTCTCCCCCCCCCCGCTCCACTCTGGGAGCACGGCAGGGGTCCCCAGGAACTGGACTATCCAGGAAAGGGACGGGAAGGCCAGAGAGGCAGACAGTTCTCAGACCCAGAGTCACATCGTCGGGGCTGCATGGGAAATCCTGGGCTCGGCCCGGAGTCCCCGAAGGGCACTGGCCAGGGCAACACATCCCGAGGTATCAAGAGCCTTGTGCCGGTCAAGGATAGCGCTAGCGACCTAAGCCTGATGCCCCGAGAATGCGAGTCATCCAGCCCCTAACGTGCCCGTCCTGGCCCTCGCCGGGAGGGAGGGAGGGAGGGGGAGAGGGAGAGAGAGAGGGAGAGGGAGAGGGGGAGAGAGAGAGAGGGAGAGAGAGAGGGAGAGAGGGAGAGCCACACAAGGGGGGGGGGGGGGGAGAGAGAGAGAGAGAGAGAGAGAGAGAGAGAGAGAGAGAGAGAGAGAGGGAGAGGGAGAGGGAGAGGGAGAGGGAGAGGGAGAGGGAGAGGGAGAGGGAGAGGGAGAGAGAGAGGGAGAGGGAGAGAAAGGGGGAGGGGGAGGGGGAGGGGGGGGGAGAGAGGGGGGGAGAGGAAGAGAGAGGGGGGAGAGAGGGAGAGAGGGAGAGTGTGAGAGTGTGTGTGTGTGTGTGTGTGTGTGTGTGTGTGTGTGTGTGTGTGTGTGTGTGTGTGTGTGTGTTCAAAGATAGCTACATAGCAGCAAAGCATTATCCGCCTGTGGGATTTGAACTTGTCACTTTCGGATCCAGGGCACCGCAGCCTAGGGAGAACCCCTTCGGACCCACCAATCCCTTCCTCCAATCACATCCCGCCCCGGTCCTGCACCAGCCAATCACAGGGCGGCTCGGGAGTTTGGCTGTGGGCGGAGCCAGCCTCCAAAGAGCGACGGAAACAGCGACCAATGGGAAGCCAGAGTACGAACGGCCGCCCACCGTGCTGTCCAATGGCCGAGTGGCGGCGGCGGCCGCGGTCTCTGCGGCAGCAGCTGCTGGTGCCGGTGGCCGCGGGCTGCAGACCCCGGCGCTGGGGGGGCGAGGCGCGGGCTCGCCAGCGACCCCTCCCCTCCCGCCTGTCCCGTGCCACCCCCTCCCCTACTCGACAGCACGACCCGCCGTAGGCCTCACCTGCTGGAAGCGAGGCTTGCCCAGCTGGAAAGGAGGGGTCTCCGCCGAGGCGGCTTCCGCCGCTGCTGCCGCCGCCGCAGTCTCCGCCATGGCCACTGATGCCCGCAATCCCCGGCCCTTTTAAAATGTCCCTCCTCGGCCCCCGCCGCAGCTGCATCTCCCCATTGGCTGCAGTCAACCGCACCGTCAGGGCGGCGCGGGGGATTATGGGCAATGTAGTTTTTCTTCCCTGCGCCCCTTCCTGAGCTCCTGGGAAGAGATCATAGAGTGGGGAGCCAAGAGAAGCCAGAGAGTCTCCCAAAGAGCATGGGGCTGGGACTTTGCACCAGCGGCCATCTTGATATGGGTAGCCAAGTGTAGTTATCAACAACTTGGCAGACTTTGGGACAGATGGCCACACAAGCTGGATTTTATGTGTGCAAAAACAAAGACCAGCCCATCAACTCCTCTGATGCCCCCAAAATCTGGATTTTCTCTTATGACCTCCTATAAGGTCAATGCCATCTCCAGCCATTGCCACTAAGACCTCATGGGGCCAACTTCCAGGCAAGAGTGGTAAAGTGGGTGAGGAGTGTGTGAGGCCAACACTCACTTATCGAGCACTTAGGATGTGGTCAAAACCTCCTGCCCTCAAGAGATCCCATTCTAATGATGGTGCCCAAGGAACAGGCCCAGAAGCAGCTTCTCTTGAGAGAAGCTACGTTCTAGGACATAGCACTGGGGACAGCTGGTCAGCCTCTAGACCAGAGGTGGGGTCCTCTAGGTCCTCAAGTGCAGTCCTTTGACTGAATCCAAACTTTGCAGAACAAATGCCTTTCAGAATAAATGCCTTTAATAAGAGAACTTGTTCTGTAAACTTAGGCTCAGCCAAAGGGCTACACCCAGAGTCTAAACCAGTGAATGGTCAGCTGGGATCTGAGTCAAGAAGACCCCAGTTCAAATCCTGCCTCAAGTACTTCCTGTGTGACCTCACGAAGGTCAATTAAGTTTGCCTCAATTTCCTCATCTGTAAAAAGGGGGATAGCACCTACCTTCCAGAACTGTTGAGAGGATCAAGTGAGATAACATGTCCAAAGTGTCTGGTTCAGTGCCAAGTGCTAATTGCTAGCTATGATAATGATGAACTTGGAGAAATAAAAGCAACTTTATCAGCATTAACCTTTGGCTTCCTTTGTAATTCTACGCATTTTATTTTTTAAACTCAAAAAAGCATCATTTTGAGAAGGCATCCATGACAAGAAAAAAAAAGGTTAAGAACCTCTAGTCCAGACTGAATCCTGGGGCACTCCTTTGCTAATGGGGAGTTCCAGAAAATAGACTGGATCTGACTCTCCTATTCCTATAAGCCCCTTGTGCCTAGTACAGTGCCTGAGACAGCCAGTACTCAAGTTCTTACTGAATTGAGTAGTAGTAGACCTTTGAGGCAGAGGAGCAGAAGTCCAGCTGGACAGTGCTACCTACACAACATGACCATAACAACACAACCTCTCTGGGTCCATTCTTCATCTGAAACGTTAGGAAGGGGCGGCACCTCGGAATCTATATATGATTCTGCCAGCATGTGGAGAGTCTATGATGTCATGGGCTTATCAGTACACATACAGCAGAGACCATACCCTGCCTGTAACTTGGGGAATGGACTGACTGACCCTTAAAAGTTGCCTGAAGATCAGCCAGCATCAAACACAGACTTGAAGCCCAGACCTCTGACATCAATATGTCAGACTCCGCTCTACAGTCTTGGCACCATCGTGCAGAGTGCTGGGCCAGGAGTAAAACCCAAAGACAAATCCAGCCTCAGACACTTACCTAGCGAGGTTATTCTGGAAAAGTCACTTGACTTTTGTGTGGCTCAGGCTCCTCATCTGTAAAATAGGGATCATAATAGCACCTCCCTCCCAGAGTTGTTGTGAGGACCCAGTGAGGTCATTTTAAAGCACTTAGCATGGTGCCATATAAATGTTAGTTATTATTTATTACTAACTCATTGGTGAAAGCATCTATGAAATTCAAACTAAAAATTAAGACATGGATTGGTTGACAGGGGCCTCAAGTTTGCTCAAAATCAGGATCTAGGCTACGTGCTCCATACCCAGAGACAAATAACAAGAAGAATCATGTGGTGTCTGCCGATGGCAAGGCACAGGATGAAACCAACCAATGGGTGCAGTGTGGTCCAGGGGGTTTGGGACTGGGATTCCCACACTCACCTGGTGTGTGACCTAAGCAAATTTCTTCCTCTGCCAACAGCCTCCAAGTGCTTCCTGTGTAAAATGGGGCTAACCCCGTGTGTCCCTGCACCTTGCATGGGAACCTTCAAGCTTTATCCCATCCTGGGCAGCCCCCAGAGGCAACGCAGCAGGCCAATCACTTTTCTCCCCTACAGCCTGTTTGAGCCACCCCACCCTTGACCCAGTAACTGGACAGAGTCGCCCATCATAGATGAATCCAATTTTTATTCTTTGTAAAGTGCGTAAAACTCAAAGAACTAGCTCTTCAGAAACATGAACTGCAACAAGGAAGACAAAACAGTGAAGCAAAATAACGCGTCCACCCTCTTCTCTCCCTCTCCTAAGGCCTCTAACGAGGGCCAGGGCAAAAAGGCAACATAGAAAACTTGGGGTTCAATGCAAAAACTGGTGGCTCGGCTGCAGCCCAGCAAAGCTGGGGTCCTTCTCTCCTTCCGTGCCCCTGCCCTTGTGTCTGCAGGCTCTGAATGACTCAGGGCTATCAAGACAGGCCGAGGGAGGGGGAAGGGCGCTGCCTTCAATCTCCAGGGACTCATCTCTACATCAAGACAGCCCCCCAAAATCACACACACGCACACACGCACAAAGAGAGGCACACAGACACAGATGCACACAGACACACACACACACACAGACACAGACACACACACACACACACACACATTTCTCCTCTCTCCAATGACACAGCCCTCCAAAGGCAGACTCAAGACCTCCTAGAAGCAGCCTTTCCCACCCACCTAGGCCTGCCACACCACAAAGGGCCCCAGGCTCTCAGCCATCCAAGTTGCCCCAGTGCACCTGTCCAGAGGGTCAGAGGAAAGGTGGGAGGAGGGCAGATGGCTAAGGTCAGGCCCCAGGGACTGCCAGGTCAAGAGGGGCCAGATGGGGAACATGGGACACAGAACAAATGCTTCCATTTTAAAGTGCGACAAAGCCCAGTTAACTAAGGCAGCTGGGTGGGAAGGGCGAGACTAGCAGCTTGGCTGGCTGGTAAGGGGGCTGGGGCAGGGGGGAGCAGTTGAGAACTTTCTTCCCCCAAATGCAGCATCCCAGCCCAATGGGACAATTTGGCTAGGAGAGGAGGGAGGCAGGGGTAGGCCAGCAGTAACTGGGGAAGGGAGAGAAGGGGGGCACCCAGCTCAGAACGAGAATCAAGGATGCTGAGCTGCTTATTAATTCAGGGAGTGACGTGGGGAATGGGGGATGGTGTCAATCATTCCTACCCCCTGCCCCAATTCTGGATTCCTGGACCTGAGAACTCAGTCACAGAGCTGGCCAGCCCTCCAGGGGCTGCCCTACTCTGCCCCTCCCATTTTCTCACACTCAGCTCAAGTTTGGGGAGGTGAGTCAGAGGTGTCCAGAGCTATGCAGGCAGATGGCCAGGTCAGGCCTCGGGTGGCCAGGAGGCTCTACCCCTTTTTCTCTTCAGCAGGGAGGACTGGGGTGCTGGGTGGAAAAAGCCCATCATGGAAAGGGAGGCGGGGGCAGGTGGACCTCAGTCCAGACCCCTGCCTGGGCCCCTCCCCACAAGGCACATTTTACATTTTAATGATTTTTTTTCTAAGTACAAACCCCGCTGAGCTGCAGAGTTTTGGCATCTGAACGGGTAAGCAGAGAACAGAGAAGCTTTTAAACATTAAAACCCAAACAGATCCAAGTAGAACCCCAGAGACAGGAAGCTTGGGATCAGATAAAGACTTGGGGGCAGGGGAGGGACTGCTCTGTAGAAGAAACAACAGAACTCAAATCCCTTCCCTGAATAAAATAAGAGGAAAACCCCGAGCACCCCCACCATCCACAGTGCCATCTCCACCTGCCCCCAAACTGAACTGCAGGGCCTCACATTCACACACACACAGACACACACACACACAGAGGGGACAGGGACACACAGCCGCCTGCTGATGGATGAGCTGGCTGGCTGTCAGGCTCACATTTTGGCAGCTTGTTTCCCAGGAGGTAACACTGGCAGTAACATTAGGGCAGGGGAGTAGGAGAAGGGTAGCTCCAGCTGCGGGGGGTGGGTAGGAACAACTGGGTTCAGACAGGGATGGGGAGGATCACTACCTCCCAGGTAGCAACATGCCCCTTAACTGCCCCATGTTGTCCTTGGAAGACTCTACAGCACCCCCAAGCTCCAGCAGGCCTCCCCCACCCCCAAACCCATCCCAAATCGGTCCCTGGCAGCAGGGGGAGCTCTGAGGAGAGCAGAAATAGGATTCCCTTTGGGGCCCTGGCTCCTCCCCTGCTAGGAAAGGCCCAGACTCCCCTACAAGGCCCTGCAATTCCACCATGAACTCTTGGCTGGGAAGACTGCCTGCCTGTGGGGGGGTGTGTGTGTATGTGTATGTGTGCTATGTATGTGTGTGTGTGTACAAGTGTGTGTGTGTGTGTGTGTGTGTGTGTGTGTGTGTGTGTGTGTGTGTGTGTGTGTGTATGTGTGTGAGTCTGAGAGCCCTCAGGAAGGGAATGAAGGAAGGGGCTATTTGGGGGCCCGAGGCCCCGGCGGGATCTGCAGCAGCGTCGGGGATGTCTCCATGATGCGCACCAGCAGCTGGTCAATGTAACTCTCCAGCTCATGCACGTGCTCCTCACGACGGCTCAGCTCTCTCTCTCTCTGTTGGAGCAGGGCGATGAGCTCGTCATGGGTCAGGTGGTAGTACTTGGCTGACTGGTCCGGCTGTGAGGGGTCCTGGTGATGAGCAGAGCCAAGGACTAAGCAATGGCACCCAGGCCCTCCCCGGGTCTCCTCCCTACAGGTGCTGAGCAGGCAGACTGTGAACATCCTTGGCCACAGAGGGCTTCTATTCTGAGGGGACCCATCTGAGCAATGATTGAAGGAAAACAGCAGATAGCAGGGGCTGCAGCAGGGAGAGAGGGAGCTGGAGCAGGCACAAATAGGGTGGGCAGGTGCCAAACACCACAGCGGGCCAGGGTCTGCTGAAAGGTACATGGCACCAGACACCAGGGCCTGAGAATTGAGGATGGAGGGACCAAAGAAGAAGATGGCCCCAAGCTCAATGCCTGAGACAACACTACTGGCCCAAGGGCTCCCAGCCAAGATGGGGAGGTGGCCAGGCACAGTCAGGATGGAATTGGGGCCCAACCCCCTACCCCCAAGAGGTTCTCTTCCAGCCCAGCCTGCTCACCTTCAGCTTCATCTTGGACTCTGCTGTCTGGTCAGTCTGGGGGGCCACAGGCGGGATACCCCCTGAAGTGACCGTCTTGAGTTTCTCCAACCCACTGGTCAGGGCTGAGCTCAGGCTGGAGCGAGGGGGCTTCTTGTCTACAGCCCCCTCTGGGGGGGCTGAGCTGAGGGGCTTCACAGGGTGGGGGCTGGGGAGACAAGGTGAGAGTTGTCAGATGGTAGCCATGATGGGATGAATTTCAGAGGCTCTCTGATTGTCTCCTACCTGAACCAGAACCCTCATGAGAACATTCAGCATGCCCCAGACAGCCCCTTCTTCGTCACACTTAGCTTAAAGGCTGCTTCTTGGCAATGAGCACCCAGGCTCCTGATTCTGCCTTCTGGGGCCCCACACAGGCCAGGCCAGCCCATCTCCCAAGCCCTCTCTGCTCCAGACTAGACACACCCAATGCCCCCTCCCCATGGGGACCCTGCTCAGGACACTCTCCTGAACTGTCCCCTTCCTCCAATGTGGTCTGCAGGGAAATCACCACAAAAACGATGACATTATCTGTGGTGGGAGGAAGCAATCAGGCTTTAAAATTGTTCTGGGATAATGTGAATAAAACATTCTTGGGCAGGAAAAAACTCAGGACCTTTTGGAAAAACCATCACCCAATCTCCGAAGGGACCTCAGGGGCATTTAAGCATGTGTTTAAAACAAGAATTAAGCTAAATTCAACCAATATTTCCTAAGATGCTACAATTGTGTGCAGACTAAATGGAACGAGAGAGCTCTGACAGGCCCTCATTTTGTGACAGTCTCTCATGGGAGTCTGTTTCTACTGACACTAGGCACACTTAGAACTTCTGATCTTGAACACATGAAGCCAGATTGAGCTGATTCCCCCCGACCTTAAATGAGTGCTTTTGGTTTTTGTACTATGCGCTTGCTTCATTACTTCAGTTTTAATTGTGTGGTTCTTAAGAATAAATTTTACTCTAGGGCTAAATGCAAAAGCTGGCGCTTTTAAAAAGCACACTTCAGTTACTGTCAGAGATATGGCACTGGCTGTTGGTGTGGGAAAAGCAAACATTTCAAGGATCATCAAAGCCCTCAAGGAGGTAGGGTTGGGTACAGGAAGGCCCAAAGGAAAATGTGGTTCAAAATGAAAATCTACTGGTTCTGAAATGAACTAATCCTCGGGAAACAAACAAAGAGGGATCTTTCAGCTGGAAGACGTTACTAATTCTGTTAGAGTACTATGATACAGGCTTTTAAAACCAAAAGAACAGTGAGAAAACTAGTTTTAAGAACAAGTTGCTAACCATTGCTATGAAGAAAAAACACCTGACTACATAAAGACTGAAATACTAAAGACAGGAAAAAGGTAATTGTTACAGATGGGCCCCACTTGCTCATTCCAAGCTCTATACAAAATAACAGGCCAATGGAAGCCCAAGTGAGCTTCACTCTAAGACATCCACCCTACTTCTCCCAAAAAAACTGGTTTGGGGAGGTTTTGTTGTTTTTGCTTCCAGTGGGCCTTTGTGGTTTGGTGATGGAAAATTAAGAGATATAGATCAAGCTCTTGTAAACTCAATGCCAAGTCGTGGTATGTTTTTTCCAAAGTGATTATAATGTATACAAAGAGATATAATGTATAACAAAAAATTTAAAGATATAAAAAGTTGCAAGTTTTACCATTTAAGTCAATAATATTTAAATTACTTTGTAACCAGTATATTCCCCCCCCCCCCCCCCACACACACACTTTCTCTTTCCTGACTTCCTTCTCTTTCCTGCCTCACCCTGATTCACACCCTCATCACCTCACACCCAGATTATCACAACAGCACCAGGCACTGTGCCTGCCCAGGTCTCTTCCCCTCCAGCTACCAGATCCAATCAGGTGGCTCCCTGTGGCCTCCAGGAGCAAACACAAAATGCACTCAAAGGCCTTCAGAACTCTCACCTCTCTCATACATTTCTAGGATTCTTTTCCCCTAGACCAGCCCACTCCACATTTATGATCTCTGCATTCCCCTCTTCTCTTCTTCCTGGTTTCCTTCAAGTCCCTACTAAAAATGCCATGAGGAAGCCTTCCCAAGCCCTCTCAATGCTAAGGTCTTCCCTCAGTGGTTTATCCCCACCATCCTGTATATACCCTGTCTTACAAGCCTCACCCCGTCAAACTCCTTGAGGTGGGGACTTTTGCTTTCTTTGTATCCTAAGTGCTTTGCACAGTGCTGAGTGGTTTTTTTTAGCTGTGTCCTGACTCTTCCTGACCCTCATTTTGGGGTTTTCTTGGCAAAGATACAGGAGCAGTTTGCCATTTCCTTTTCCAGCTCATTTGACAGATCAGGAAACTGAGGCAAAGAGGGTGGTGACTTGCCCAGGGTCACACAGCTCGTAAGTGTCTGAGGCCAGAATAGAACTCAGGACGATAAGTCTTCCTGACTTGAAGCCAAGTGCTCCATCTATTATGCCAAAAATAGAAGGAACTTAGTAATTGCTAGTTGCCTGAGTAACAAATCTAATCCAGAGAGGCAGCCTCATGTGCGAGATAGAGAGCGAGACTTGGGCTCAAGTTCCCCATCTGACACAAACTGGCCATCTGACTCTACGCAAACCACTGAACCCTTCAATGCTATCTTGTGGGATGCAAGGGGAAATGACTATCTCTAACCAGGAAAGAGATCGATGAATTAAGTGTGCAGTTAAAGAATCTAGAAAGCCAACAAGTCAGACGGGGAGCCGAACTGCTTGTGTGCGCTATGCTGGATGCCATGGAGATGAGCAACGGAAGAAGGGGAAGAACTCCAGGAGAAGCAAAGTAAAAGCACATGCAAATCCACCACATTCAGGAATGTGCAATCAAACTCCAAGGCATCCATGAAGCTGGGTGGGATGGGAAGTGTAATGACAGGGCCCTGGGGTAGGAGGCCTATCGGACCCAAAAGCATCACCATGCTGCAAACCTAAGCCATCAGGAGGCTTCGGGGGCTGCCCAATCCAGCCCCTGATTTTACAGATGAAAAAACGAGGCCCAAAGAGGTCAGAGCATCTTAGCTCCGAGCTGGGGCCTCAACTCCCGGATTTTACAGATGGGGAAAGTGAGGGCACTGGATGGCACCTTAGTGCACAGAGTGCCAAGCCTGGAGTCAGGAAGGCTCATCTTTCTGAATTCAAATCTGGCCCTGACACTTAGGAGCTGCATGACCCTGAGCAAGTCACTTCAGTCTATTTGCCTCAGTTTCCTCATCTGTAAAATGAGCTGGAGAAGGAAATAACAAACCACTTCAGGATCTTTGCCAAGAAAATCCCAGATGGGGTCATGGAGAGTCAGACACAACTGAAATGGACAACAACTGGACTGAGGCAGAGTGTCCTCATGGATAGTGAGCTGGCCTTGGGCCCAGGAAGAGCTGAGTTCGAGCCCCATGCCGCCGCAGGAGGAAGGGAGGCGGCTCCTCGCCCAGGAGGGCCAATGAAATTGCAGCTCCTGGCCCTGTCCTTGCTAGACTGGGAGGCCATGGGAATGTCACCAATATGACCTCCCTAGATTTTAAATGGTGTAAACTCAGCTATAAAAGTTGGCTCCGGGGCTCACAAGGGAAATGTGAGTAACTCTTTAAAACTACTCGATGCTCAGCCTCTACCAAAGTCTTTTGTGCTAGGATGTGGCCAGTGAGGTGGATTTAAGACAGGCTAAATGACTGGGTCTAAGGAACCATTGATGGTCCAACAGCAGCCTGGCAGGAAATCTCCCCCAGAGCCTCCAGGGGCTCAATGCTTGGTCCTGGGCTCATGAAGATGTTTGCCACTGACATTAAAGACCTATGGATGGCAAGCTTATTTAATCTGCAAAGGACATCAAGACGACATCTGCCCTGATCCAAAAAGCTCCCCTACACAGACCACAACACTGGGCTGAATCTAACGGAGAGAAAAATGAAGTCTTACATGGGTTCAAATGACAGCAGATAGACTAAAAAAGACTAGGTTTTACAGGCTAACCCACTCGAATAGAGGCAGCACTGGGATGTGGCGGCTGAGGCAGCAGGAGGCACTTGGGCCACATTGGAGGACTTGGACCCTGTTTTAGAAGGGACACTGGCAAACTGTGGAGCATCTCGAGGGACATCAAAATGAAATCCTGTGAGGATCAGGAAAGGAACAGGTAACAAAGGCGGACGAGAAAAGACGAGGGGGTATGTGAAGAGCAACTGCTGAATTCTGATTGGCCCAAAGGCAAAGTGAGTTAGAAGCAAAGAGCACGAGATATTCAGGCTTGATGCCCATTTATGTGAGGCTTTAAGGTTTGCAAAGCGCTTTACAAACATTAGCTCCTTCGAGCCCCACACCAGCCCTGGAAAGTGGCGGCTGTTATTATCTGCATTTTACAGAGGAGGAAACTGAGACTAGGAGGCACTGATTTCTTCAGGTGTACCCAGCTAGGAAGTGTCTGAGGCTGGCCCCGGGGGCTCTGGTGAGTGACAGGCCTCCTGCCCCACTGGAGTGGGGCCAGCTAAAAACAAGCTGAGGTCCAAACGGCACAGAGGCGCCACCCAGTGGCAGTCACCTAAACCACCAGTCAAGGTTGCCAGGGAGAGGGGTTTTGTGAGAATGGAAGCCTGGGGTTCAAATACTGACTGCCACTTCCTATCTGTGTGATCCTGGACAGGTCTTTTCCCTTCTCCTGGTCTCATTTTCTTCCTCGGTGAAACGATGGCATGAGACCAAATGCTTCCTAAACCCTAGGTCTAGGACAGACCCTGTAAAAGCAAAAGGCCATCGGCTCCAGTAGGAGGAGTAGGGGTTGTTCAGGGTTTGCCTCCAAGGAGGAGTCAGTAAACTCCCCATCACCTCCAGCAGCCAGCCCCTTCCTCTTTTTCTGCCTTCTTACATCGCCCACCTCCAGGCACTCTGGCCTCCTGGCTGCTCCACAAATAAGAACCTCATCTCTACGCTGGTTCTCCTTCCCCTCTTCCCAACCCTCTTAACTGTCCTGCTCTCTGTGGGTGAGGGCCTTTCTTTGTGTCCCTAATGGACACTCAATAAAGGCTTACTGACTTACTGATTTCTATCACACTACAGCAGAAAGTGCAGCTAGGGCAGCTAGATAGCACCACAGTGCACAGAGAATCAGGACGAAGTCTGAAAGACCCCTCAAATCCTGCCTCACTTCCTAGCTGTGTGACCCTGGGCAAGTCACTTCACCCTGTTTGCCTCAGTTTCTTCATCTGCAAAATAAACTGGAGAAAGAAATGGTCAACCACTCCATTATCTCTGCCAAGAAAACACCAATGGGGTCACAGAGAGTCAGACATCACTCAAAACTGAACAACTGAACCGTGGAAGAGCGAGTCAGATTTGGAGTCCTCTGGTTTCCTCTAACTTCCCCATGGTATACTATTTGCAAACCTGGAAGTGACTGACTGAAAGATGAGAGGGATCTTAGACACTGTGTCGTTCAGCGTTTCCTTTCACAGGGCTGATGGGACTTGGCCAAGGCCCCCCCGATAATGAAAAGGAATAAAAGGCTCCTTTCAATTCCAGCTCTGCTCTCACGTCCAGGTCCCTGAAGCCTTCAAAGTGATGGGATCTGGTAGGATGGCGTCCAAGGGTCCTCCCAGCTCTACATCTAGAACCATCCCGGATACCATCATTGACTCCATTTTACAGCCAAAGAGATGAAGGCTCCAGACAATCAGATCACCTAGCTCCCAAGGACCTGAGGCAAGACTTGGCCTCAGCCACCAGGCCCAGGGATGCGGGCATTCTACGCTGCCCCTCATCTTTGCTGTGAAAGGAAGATGTCAGAATGGGGGACTTTATCTGCTCTTACATTTTCACTTCTCTGTAGTCAAGAAGGAAGATACTGTGTCTGGGGGGGAAGGGGGAGAGAGAACAGGGATCTTGGCTCTTCTGATCCGACCCTGTAGGCTTTTCCACGGGCCTTCTCAGGTGGAGATGAATCCCTCTCCTATGATTCACAAGTTCCTCTTGGAAAGGACCTGGCCAGTCACACTGACTTCTTCTATCTGGGCCCGGCTCTGACACTCCAGACTATCCCAACTCGCCTCCTCAGCCTCTAAGCCTCATTTACTGGTTTACTTTTGTGTCCTGATGTGGTTATAGTGGCCACAGCTGGTCCAGACATGGTCATCATCACAGTGCCTTCCTCCTCCCTCTGCATGTCTTCCCTCAGGAAGCCCCTCAAGGGTGTTCATTCTCCCTTTGCCAGTCGACCGACTGACCAGGCTCCGCACAATGTCTGTAACAGACAAAGGACCAGCTACTTCAATTTTTATCTAAGGAAGCCCAGTTGAAGAAGTCGGGCAGAGGGGCCTCTAACAACATCTTCTGGGCTAAGCATGGCACCAGGCTGGTTGGTCCTGGCTCTGCCTTGTATGGCCTTGATGCAGTTAAGTTACCCTGCACCAGTCTCTCATTTCGTCCACCAGAAGCCTCCAGAGACTCCCTCTGCCCTCCAGGATCAAACAGAAGCCCCAAGGTTCCCCAGCCTGGATTCCTCCCACCTTTCCAGTCTGACTTCTTACTTCATCACACACACTCCATCTGCCTCTTCAATGGCCGGTCCCCATGCCTAGAATGCCCTCACTCCTCAGCTAAGAGGTAGGAAGCCTCTCCCAGTTCTGCTAGTGCCATCCCTGAGATTTACACCATCTCTATCTTGTTTACACAAAGCTGTTTTTACATGTTGTCTCCTCACAGGACAGGGCGTGCTTTTCACTTTCCTTGCCTAACCAACACTCAGTACAGTGATTGAGACACAACAGCCGCCTGACTGACTGACTAAAATCGGGACCCTGTCTCCTCTCCCACAGGCATACGGACCATACAAAATGGGGCATGCCAACATTTCCGAAGCACCTATTCTGTGCCAGGTCCCAGGCTAAGCACTAGAGAAACAACAAAAGGAAAACAAAGTCTCTGTTCTCAAGGAGCTCATGGTCTAATGTCCATGTACAAACAAGGTGCAGACAGGATACATTAGCAGTGCTCTCAGAGGGAGGGTTCTAGGAAGAATAAACCATCAGTTTTTTTCAGTTTTGGTCTGGGTCTCTAACTTCATCAGTGTGTGGGGATGCCCACATGCACATCTCTCCCAATGCAGATTAAAACTCGCCTTGGAAGGAGAGAAGGCCTGGGGTCCTAAGAAGTGGGCTCGACCCCCAAGTCATTCGTTACATGCCCCCTGAGGCAGAACCTGAAGCCAGGCCTTCCTGACTGTAAAGCTTGCTTCCCCTCTCCCATCACATGATTCCTCTATCACGGATGTGGGATCTAATTGGACATCCAAATGAAAGGAACCCTAAAGATCAATTCAGTCAAACAGATCATATTCCCCCAGATGAAAACTAGTGTTACTAGGCAATCTTTACAGCTGGATCAGCTGGGCCCCAAAAACCCCGCCAGGGCCACAAGCATGAGGCAGGCCCTGGCAGAAGAGCAGGAAGGATGGAGAGACCTGCCCCCTCTCACCCTGATAAGTTCCACCCTCTCAGTTTCTGCATCAATAAAGTGGGTAGATGAACATCCAGCTCCTTCCCCCACGTGGGAGGGAACTATGTGCTCAGCCTCCCATTTCTGACACCTACTTGAAGGCTCTGAGAATAACCCTCTAACCTGGAAAGGGGTTTCAGAAGTCATCCCAGCCAACCCCCAGCCCCATTTCCACACCGTGCAGCCCAACTTATCCCCCCTCGCACCAGAACCCAAGCCACACCCTGGCATGCTGGCCTTCTAGAATCAGGCCCCAGCCTTCCAACCTTCCCCCCCCACCTTTCTTTCCTCAGTTGTATCTCCTGTCTTCCCCCAGAGGAATGGAAGCTCCCTGAAGGCAGAGCTATCTAGAGCTATCTACAGCGCTTGTATTTGCATGCACAGTGCCCAGAACACTGTGAGCTTAAAAATGCCTTTTCCTCCCTCCCTCTGCACAAGTGAGGAACTCAGAGCAGGAGGGAGAAAGGCACACAAGGATTCACAGGAAGACAGAGAGTCAGGTGGAACCGCAGCGCCATCTATCGGGCTACTGCGGCATTGCTCCTCAAGACTTGAAAATCATTAATTCCTGAGTTTTGGGAACCACAGGCACACTGCAGTGTCTGACCTGTGGCATCTGTCTTGTCAATCTGCTGAAGGCCACAAACTCCCCTCTCTTGCTAAGGTCTCTGGTGATTCCATATGAATGGTGCCTGGTCCCTCCCTATTAGGGGACCCCCATTTCCTCCCACCCAGGTAGCACTGCCTGGGCTGGATCAACCATATCCTTCCCTTTCCCCTTCCCGGCAGCCCAGCCTTTACTGCCTGTGATGACAGGAACCAGACTCTTCACCTGAGCTACCCTCTCTGGATTTTGGCCCCTCCCCCCTCAATCCAGTACTCTAGGTCTCTCACCTTGGACTGTCCTGCCCCCAGGGTTCCTACTCCTGACACACACAGATGACTTCTGTCTAGCCCAGTCCCCTGACTTTATATAGCCCCAGACAGTGCAGGGGACCTGCCTAGGAGGAGCCCCACATTTTGGGCAGCAGCCCCGTCCCCCCTGCCCCTCACCTGGTGCCAGGCTGGCTTGAAGGCTCCTCAGCTGGTCGTGTCTCCAGGGGCAGAAGCGCAAGCAGGGTGGAAGGGGTCTCGACACCCCACTGCGGGCTGGAGGGGCCCTCGATGGGTGAGGGGAACTCGAAGGGGCCTCGGGTTGCGGGGAAGTCCCCCAGGGCCGGGGTGGAGGAGGATAAGGGCCGGCTTCCATGCAGAGAGAGCGATTCTTGGCCAGGCTTCCTGCTCACATTAGTGGCTGGGCATGGAGAAGGGAGAGGGGGAGGGAGGGGAGGAGCAAAGGGGGGGTCCTGAGGGGCCACAAGTTCTAGGCTGGGAGATTCTGGAGAAGCTTCATCCCCGGCAGAAAACGAAGCTGGGAGCACAATAGAGGCTGGGCTCCCGGGAGGTAAGGAGGGGCTCAAGGTGCCATCGTCATCATCAGAACCCCAGAAAGGATCTTTCTCCAAACCAGCAGTCACAGGGGGACAAAGGAGCTCAGGTGTATCTTGGAGGGTCCCCGAAGTGCCAAGAAACTGAGACTCTGTTTCCTGAAGTGACCAGAAACACTGGCTCTGGCCAGCTGTGTTTTCTGATGTGAGTGTTGGGGAAGGGACCTCCAGGACAGCTGGTGGAGAGTTGGGCCCAGGGACCAGGGAAACTGAGTCCCAGCAGCTGACAGAGTCTCCTCCTGAAGCATGCTGGTCTGCACTGTCTGCAGAGGGGAGGATCCGGAGCTCTTCCAATGCATCCTCCTTCATCTTATTCTGGTGGTCAAGAGCCTCGAGGCCTGGGAAGATGTCTTCAGCACATAGTTCTGTCCCTTCTCCACTCATTTCTTTCTCTTCATTCTGGGAATTCGAGGGTGTGAAAAGGCGTGGTGGCTTGGGTGGAGGTGTCCCAGGCTCTGATGCAGGGGACTCCTCCTCTTTGGCAGGGGGTGATGAGAAGACATCTCTGCCTGCGTCTCCCAGAGGGTCTAGGCGCAGCCCTGGGGGTCCTGGCTCCTGAAGGCCGGGTGGTTCATCTAGAACCTCCCAAATGTTCTCTTCTTGCTCCCAGCTTCTCTTTGGGATGGGAGGAGGGCTCTTAGACACAGGAGGGATGCTCACCACCTCTGATGACCAGAGATCTGTAATTACATTCAACTCTTGGAAAAACTGGCTTCCCCCACCCCCACACTCTTCAGGTTCCTTGGATGCTGCGGGGCTAGGTGTCCTCTCCTGCTCACTGCTCCCTCTTCTTAGAGCACTGGAACAAGCAGCTTCAGTGGCAGCTGGGTCCTGGACTGCTTTCTGAGGCTGGGAGAGGGTCTCTCCCTCTTCTGGCTCTTGGCTCAGCAAGGGCCATTTGACTGATGAGGAGGGGCTGGGTCCTTGAAACACAGAGGATTCCCAGCCAGCAGAAGTCACATTCCAGCCGTCAAGACTCAGGGATCCAGCAACCTCGATCGTTGATGCTGAGCCTCGTCCCCCTCCCCTGGGATCTTCTCGAGACTCTGCTGTCTCCACATCCTCATCACTAGTCCAGGGTGCTCCCAAGGCCCCCATCTCTGGAGCTGGGGCTGAGAGTCCATGCCCAGCATCAGGGGGCAGCCGGCTGGCGGCAAAGGCGTTGAAGGTGTCGTCCCACTCTGGCAGGGAGGGCGCAGTGGGGGCCGCTACCAGCGAGCCACTGGGGAGAGAGCGAGCAGGTGAAGCATACTTTAACGCTTTGTCCGCCACGAGCTCCTCAAAGAAGGGGTTGCTCTGCAGGGAGGGGAGGAATGGGTTGGTAGATCCCAGACATCTGGGGGAGGGGGCAGGGAGGGAGGCAAAGGCGGTGGCAGCGGCAGCGGGTGCAAAGAGGTTAGTGCTTAACATGCAAGCAGCGGCAGCAGCGGGAACAGGAGCAGGGGGGGAGCAAGGGAGGCTGCCCGGAGGAGGCGGCACAGGCGCATCTGGGCCAGGTTCTACCTGAGGAGACACGTCCAGGCTGCGGAAGGAGACAAAACCACGGGCCTCCTGGTTAATGTCTAGTCCTGCTGCAGACCCACCCATACCAATGAATGTGCCCAAACATCTGCACATACTCACATGCACAAACACAAGCATGCATACACTTTCACACACAAATACACACATGTGCACACACACATGCACACACTCAGCATGCACACATTTTCACACACATGCACACAGCATGCATACACTTTCACACACATGCAAACACATGCACACACACACACACACACACACACACACAGGTATACTACAAGGTCAGGGCTGTAGGCAGCAAAGTACGGACCCAAACATGCCCCAAAATGCTCCAGGACCCAAGGCCCAGACAGAGAAAACAATCCGGCTCAACAGTAAAGGCAGGTCAAGCCAGGAGAGGAGCCTCATTAAGGCCAGGTCGGGTGAGATTTTGCTTAAAACCTCATTCCATGGTGAAGCAGCTGGATCTCTGATGGCCACAAATCAGTATTTATGAAGTGAGTATGAAGTACAAGGTGCTATAGCTGAGGACCTAGGGATGGCAGCAGGAAAGGGTACCCCACCCCCCCAACACTGGGTACACACACAGACCACAAACACCCACTGACTCCCTGGGAGAAGATGGAACAGCTGTGGGCCTGGTCCCCAAAGGAGTACCTCTGCCCAGGGTTGGACCAGGAGTGCATGGCTATCACAGGAGCTGGAAGAGGCTTCAGGGGTTACCCAGTACCACCCCCTTAGGCTGTGAGCTCAGGGTCTCCTGTAAGGGGCCCAGCTCTACAGAGCCAAGCTCAGACATTCCCAAAAGGCACCTGCTTTCCCACCTGGCCCTTCCACTATGGGGCAACCTCTCGTGTCTGAATCCTGGGGAAGAAAGCCCCTCTGCCCATGCAGGGCCTGCTCAGCAGCTTAGAGATCTTCTGTCAAACTGTCCAAACAGATTAAAATGACACCAGGAAACGTCTGAGCAACTAGAAACACAACACAACATGGAAATGGGAATTCGTGGCTTCCTATGTCCATGTGTGCTTCTTCCATCTGAGTCTGCCAGAGCACTGATGGGTTTAAACAGCCTTCAGTGGAGGCTAGGGTGGCTCAGGTGCAGGCCCTTCAGCACCACAGCTCAGGGAGAGCTCCCTGCCTGTCACTTTTACACAGAACACAAGTCACTGTGTGCATCATGGGAGAAGCAGCACAGATTAGGGGAGGAGGCCTGGCCTGAGACTGAGAGGTGTCTAACAACCAACGGCCATCCCACAGCCCCTTCATCTCCCAGTGCCCCAACCCCCCAAGGCCATCCCCATCTGCATGGGTAGGAGCTCCCAAGCACAGTGACATCACAGGCCCTGGCACTCTCTCATAACTTCAGACCCCACATCCAAGCCTTAAAGCACGCCACAACATGACATCCAAGCTCTTAGGGTACCTTCCATGCCCTCATGGCCCTAATTCCTACGGCTGTATTTCAATACGACTGGTTTTCTTTGTGATCCTATGCATTTAAAAAACACTGGGAGGGGGTTAGCAGGCTTCACCCCAATGTCCCTGGGTTTGGGACACAAAATGAAGACCACCTGAGTTGGAAAGGTCAGAGGTCAGAGACAAAGGAATCTAGACCTCATCTGGTTTAACCCCCTCACTTTATAGAGGAGGAAACTGAGGCCCAGTTTTACAAAGTAGTTTTCTTAGAACCGCCTCATTTTACCGATGAGAAAACTGAAGGTAAAGTGAGCTTCCCAAAGCTGGGCCAGTCAAGTCAACCCAGTAATTGCCCCAAAGTTATAGACTCTGGAGTTGTGGGCTCCAGTCTGGGCTCTGACCAGCCTGGCTGGCATGCCCTAGGCAAGCCACTGTCCTCTCTGCATCCTGCTCAGGCTCTTAACCTAGTGTCCATCAACTTGGTTTGTTATTTAAAACAATTTTGATGACTGTATTTGTTAACCCCTGGTCCTTCTATGCTTTTTAAAATGATCTTTCTGGGAAGGGTTCAGAGGCTTCCTAGCCTGCCTGAGTCCTAGCCCAGCTGGAAAAGACCTAGAGGATGTCATAACTGACACCTCCTCTCCCCACTGAAAAGATGGGAGGGCCAGCAGCAGGAAGACTTGGATCCTAACCCCACCTCTGACACTGACTAGCTATGTGTCCGGTGTGCAGAACCCTCCCCAGACCTCAGAAAGGCTGAAAACCTGGATTGGCCAACCAGGAGAGACATTTGGCCCACTCTGAGCTTAGTCTCCCACAAGGCTTTGCATGTTCTGGCATAACAGACATGCTTCACTTTGCTCTCCGAATGAAATCAAAGTGCCCCTTCCCCTATCAGCCACTACCAGATGAAGCTGACCATTTATGACCGTTAAGGACAAGATGCCCTGACCAAGATACTAACTTTTCCTATGTTATATTATGTCATGTTAATGGTAAAAGAAACATACATCCTGGATCTATAATTTCAGTTGACACCTTGACATTCTCCTATCTTATTGTATTTACAACCTATCCAACTAAGAAATTCCTCTCTCCTATCATGGTTAACCACAGGGAGACCATAATTTTGGCTTCTACGGACATCCTGAGCCAGGAAGGGAGGGCAGGGGGAGGGGGGATTGCTCTGAAGATAGGTCTCCCTGGTCCATCCATCCTTGGGTTCACTGTCTACAATGAACTCCCACACCATCTCCAGATGCATGTTCCACAAGCTTTGAGAGAAATAAGCACTCACATGCAACCTGTGCTTGTCTCTCTAAGAAGGAACTTTGCAATGGTTGACAGGCAAGTCACTGCCCCACTGGGCCTCAGTTTTCGGTGCCGTAAGATAAGTCTGTGTGGCTTCCAGCATCCTAATGGAGCCCAAGGAAGTCTAAAGGGTCAGCTGGAATAGAGTTGGACATCTAAGCGACCATTATTTTGATAGGGAAGGCTGGGAGGGAGGGACCTGGAGTCACCCTCCAGAGAGACTGGGCAAGCCCTGGCCACCCACTCCTCTGTGCTCTGGAAGCCTCCCGGTGACACCTGGATGAGCCAGATCCAAGAGTCCCAGGGGGAGGAGGGGACCAACAACCTGTGTTGGTGCTGAGGGAAGAAGTGGGTCAAGGTCAAGGATTTGGCTTCTCTACAAGACAGAAAGCTCTGGGGGGAGAGGGAGAAGGGAGGGGATCCGAATTTCCAAGGTGGGGAGATCTTAGAGGTCATTTGGCCCCACCCTGATGAAGCTGGAGCCAGCCCTGACCCCATCCCCCAAGAGCAAAGCCCTAGCCCTCAGGGCTCCCTGGGGAGGCAGACCCCCTCCCCCACACCTGGGGGCTGGGGCCACATTCTCTTCCCTGACTTGACCTCACAGCACCCCCTCCTTACCTTTGGTGAGACTCTCTCAGCCCACAAATGAGGCCCAGTTTGGGGATAGGGGTGGGGAGCAAGGGCAGGGCAGGGCAGGGCCAGGTAGCAGTGAGGAGAGAAGGAAGAAGATGAGGCACGGCATGCCCTGTCAGCACCTGCCCAGCCCAGCCCCAGGAGATGCACACAAAGCTGTTGCCATGGCATCAGGAGCTGGCACCCTGGGACGGTTCCCTCAAGGCTCCATCCTGGCCATTCCCCTGCCTCCAAGGGCAGAACCTAAGTGGGCCCAGGCTCCCCAACTGGAAACTTTCTTCTCATTAGTTTGATGCCACTCTGCCAGTGGCTCCCCAGGTGACCCCAAAGGCTGGGTTTGGGCATCACTAAGGCCTCAGACGTTTACTAGCTGTGGCACGCTCCCAGAACCTCAGTCGTAGGCTATTACCAGCTGCCACTGTCCCCCCTGGGCCCTGACCATTTTGTACCCAGAACCCCTAAACCCACCTCCAGGCCCCCATTTCCCTGGCTTACCTACAGTGTACACAGCTGCCAAAAAAATCTTCCTAAAATCTCATCAACTCCCTACACCCAGATCTTCAATAGCCCTCCATTACCCCAGTATTCCAAAGACTCCGCCCAGCCTCCAAGGCCCTCTCCAAACTCCTCTCTGGCTTCCCTCTGCCCAGCTTCCACTCAAATCCATATGCTCACTCCTACCTTCAAGTCCCTGCTCACAGCAGTCAATCTACCCTTCCTTTGGGGTCCAGTACAAGTCTAGGAGGCTATGTGGGCCCTGATCCCCCAACACATTCTCTCCCAGAGCCCAGCAGCTCTGGCTGGCTGTCAGTGCGATTGCAGGGAAAGGATGCCTGGACTTGGTGCCAACAGCTGCATGACCTTAAGCCAGAAATGAGCTTCAGTTTCCTCATCTGTAAAATGGGTATCAGAACACTTGTACAATCAGCATCATGAGCTTGTGGTGGGCAGTGGAAGGAGCAGGCGCACCTAGGGAGTCTGATCTCCTTTCAGGACATAGCCCCAGGGCCAGGGAGGGCAGAGCCCTCCAGGGGATAAGAGCCGCACTGGTCACCATGAAAATCCTTGCTACCATTTTACAATTTAAACCTTCTCTTCCCTGGGGTCAGAGAGAGAGCACAGAGGAGGCTGAGGGCTCTGAACAGCCCATCAAAAAGTCCAATGCACCATCTACCAGGCACCCCACAAGAAGATGAAGGCAGTGCCCATCTTCAAGGAGAGCCTATGGCCCAATAAGGGCAGAGAAGTTTGTACATCTTGTGGGGCTGGAGACCTTGTTCCCCACAGCAGCGGCTGGGCCAAAGCTCCAGGCAGTGGGTGGACGTTCCCAAGGTGACTATGTGGGACTCTCTCAGTACCCCCATCCCCCACCCTCCAGAGAGCCCAGGGCTGAGGAAAGGGAAAGTCACACACATTATATCAGTACAAGAAAATCCAAGGGCCCAAAAAATACCAATAATGAGGGGGAGAAGTCCGCAGCAATCTGCTGCCTCCCCAAGGGGGTTTAGGACTAAAAGGGACCTCAAGCATCATCATTTTACAGATGAGGAAAATCACCAAGAGATAGGGGCATGGGACGAATTCAAACTCACAGCCTGCCTCCTCTAGATGACTCATGGTAATTTGGCCTAGGGCACAGCTGGGCTTAACTGGGGGGTGGAAAATAAGGGAGAAGCCCACCCTCCCCTCTGCTCACATTCCACTTCCTGCTCTGGAAGCAGCTGCTCCAAGATGCAGGGGCCCCAGAGATGGGCACTCTATCTCCTTCCCTCTGCTACTGGCCCAGGCTAGCCTGTAGCAGCCTAGACCCTGCTGAAGAAGGGCATTCCACATCACGAGCACCAGGTGCTGGTCCCCATGGCTCGAGCTCACAGGTCCCATGGGCCCCCATGGTAAGATGAAGCCCACCACCCTCAGAATAAGGGGCCTTCCCTTCCACCCCTGCTACTTCTCACAGATTCACAGATTCAAAGCATAAAGGACCTTAGAGGCCACTGAGTTCCAATCCACTTCACCTTACAACAGAGCAAAACCAGTCAGTGGGGATCTAAGGCAGATTTCACACTCAGGGCTTCCTGGCTCCAGGTCTAGCTCTCCTTCCAGCAACTGACCTGGCTAAGTTTAGACAATCTCCCAGGGCCTTTTATCTCTCCTCAGCTCCTCAGGGTCAGTCCAGCAACAGAGACTAAGTTCAAGCTCCACCTCCACCCAACCTCTAGAAAAAGAGTCTCTGGTCCCAGAATACTTCTCCCCACTCTTTTCCCCCAACATGCCCTCCTGACCCTCCCCATCTCCTCACCCTCGCCTGAGCCTCCAGCCCCATTAGGTCTCCTACAGACATGGGGATCATAGCTTACACCCCCAAAGCAGTGGCAAAGATGTCAGCTTGCTGCATAGAGTTGCTGTGGAGCGGGGCACAGAGTGAGGCAGGTGGCTCATCAGCACCCGGAAGGCTTTTCATCATTGTCTCCCAACACATCCTCCCCATTCCTTCCCGAGCAAGAGGTACCTTCCTTACACCCATCTTCCCCACCACACACACGCGCACACACACACACACGCATGCACGCACACACGCACACACGCACACATGGCAGGCAGCAGTAGAGACACTGACAGCAGGGAGATAGGCCAAGCAGCCAGGGAGGAGACTTCGGGCACCCAGATTCAGGCCTGGCCCTTCCGGCAGTTAGCAAGATGGCCAAGAACCCTAACAGGGATCCGTCCTGACTGGAGTAGACATTTCCTCTGCTCCTCAAAGCAGAGACAAGGAAAATCATAGGGCTGCCTCCCAGGAGGGCCTTGGGAAAACTGGCCTGGCAGGGCAAACAATGTTATCAGCTGCTTTCTGCCCAGGGAATCCTCCCCCACAGCCCCAGCCCCACCTCTAGATCCTGGGGTGGGACTCCAGGCAGGGCTGAGTAAATGGGACCAGGCCCCTGTTCCCCTGCTTTGTGGAGTGGAAGAGGGCTTCCGGGCTCCTATTCAGCCTCTCCCCAAGGGTAAGGAGGCACAGTGGTAGACGGGGCACGCTGCCCTATATTGTCTGTATAGACTAAAGATGTCAGACTCCCAGGGAGGATGTGAGCATGGGGGCAAATCAACATCACATTCTATAGCCCTCAGAGATCAATTACTCCTATCAGTTCCTCCTTTCTCTCCCCTGGCTTCTGGGGAATGGGCTAAGGTGGGGCCTGAATCATCTGCTGAAGAGCTGGAAAGAAAGGACCTTAGAGATCTAGTCCCTGGCAATTTTACAGAGGAAAAAAATTGAGAACTCATGAGGGGGAAGGAAGTGACTGGCCCAAGGTCACTCAGGTAGTAAGCAGAAGAGTGGGGTTTAAACCCAGGGCCAGCATTCTACTAGACAACAACTCCTGCACAAGTCAGCCTGTCCAGGGAAGAGCCAGGATTTCTGGAAACAGAGATGGCCCCTGCTCACATCAGCCCAGAGTTGACCCTCAAGGGCCCCTCAGACTGCAGCCTCACTTCCTGGGCCCACTCCCCACTGCTGCCGGGACACCTGAGGTCTCACCTGGGCTTCTGGGTGTGCTCCTTCCCCTCTCGGGAACCAAACCAGCTGCTCCTGCTTTTCTCCTCCCCACTGGACGAAGGGTGGGGGGAGGCTCCTAAGGCTGTGCCCATCTTCTCCCCAAGGGAGCCCCTGCGGCCAGCTCCGTGGTGGTGATGGTGGAAAAGACCCATGCGGGGTTTGCGCTCCTCCTTCCTCAGGTCTTCTCTCTCTGCTGGTGTGGATGAGAACACTATGGGCGTGGCTACTTGGACAGGCTTCCCCTCTGCCCGCCAAGCCCCCTCCTCCTCTCGGCCCACACCTGCTGCAGCCACGGTCTCAGAGCTGCCCCAGGGGGCCGTGTCCAAGGGCCCCATGCCCTCCTCCGCCCGCCGAAGGGAGAGGGCATGGAGAGCGCTGGCTGAAGGGAAGGGGCCTGAGATGGAGGCACGGTGGGCTGGTGGGGCAGGCGGCTGTTCGTTGTAGATGTGACTCCCGTTGATGCAGAGGGAAGAGCCAGAGGTGGGGTCGTGGCCAGAGCCAGGCAGCCCAGCCTGCACCTGGCTTACTTCATCACTGTAGGCCCGCTTGTGGGTCAGCAGCTTGGGGGATGGAGCTGAGTCCCTGCCTGGAAGGGGAAGAGAGAGGCCCAGTGCTGGGAGTCAGCCAGGGAGATGACCCAAGGGCAGGATCTCTGTGTTCCATGAAACCAGAGTGAGGACGGCATGTCTCCACTCACCCCCATATCAGGCCATTGGCATCATCCTCCAAAGGCCCCGGGATGGGGCAGAGGGAGGCACCCTACACAGCTCCCCAACTCCTCCCTAAGACAAGGCTACGCCCACAACAGGCCATGCCACCCCAGGCCCCACTTACCGCCTTCGGTGGACAGCCGGCTGTGGCGGCTGGGGGAGCGGGTCAGGAACTCAGAGCCCAGCCAGGCCAGACTTCCACTGGTGGAGGAGAGAGTGCTGTCTGAGCCCAGCGAGGTGTTAGACTGTGTCAGCGAGGACTTGCGCAGCTTGTTGCGCAGGAAGAAGGTCTTGGCCTTGGCCTTCTTGCTGGAGCTGCCAAGCAGATCAGGGTCATCCATGGCGCTGCTTGGGATGATGGCCGAGGCAGACTCCAGGTCATACGTCTTCTTACCCTTCATCTTGTCTTTGATCTTGCCGAAAGGTGAGCGGGGCTTGTCCTTCACCGACAGGTCAAACATGCTGGCACTCAGGGTGTTGCGTGTGAACTGCACAGTGACCTGGATCTCGCCACGCTCTTTCTCCTTCTTACCCGCCTTGGAGTGCAGTTTGTACCACCTGCATGGGGAGGGGGGAACAGGACAGAGCACAGGTCAGGACTCCCCATCCCCAGGGGGTGCTGGACAGAGGCCAACCCAGAGTCCCCTCACAGGAAGGTGATGAACTCCAGATGACATCCAAGGAGCCCTGAGCCACCAGCAGTCTGGCATTAAGAGCTCTCTCCCTCCCTTTGACCAACGGGGTCTAGGTCCAGTGGCTTCCATTCCCCAGCCCCACACAGAGTGGGACATGAACCCCACATCCCACATCCCCCACCAGGCCAGACGTACCCACTTTTTTCCTGGTTTGACTCATCTCTGCCGAGCCCAGAACAGTTGCAGGCCTAGGCCCTCATAAGCCAGGGCAAGAACAGCTCACATGGCGGGGGGTGGGGGTGGGGGAGTAGGGTAGGGGTTGGGGAGGGGCTGAGGCCAAGACACAAGCTCCCTCCTAAGACTCACCCTCTGGCAAGACCCAGAGAGCTGTGGTCAGCAGCACCCCAAACTTCAACACAGCACCCCAAACCTCAACAGCATGGGAAAGATAGACAAGAGAAAACCACCACCAAGAAGGGGGAAGACAGCTGCTTGGGCAAAGGAGAGTGCAATGAGAGGGACACAGAGACAGAAAGACAGAAGATGGGGAGAGAGAGAAATCAGAGATGCAGAAAAAGACAGAAGGTGGGGAGAGAGAGTGTGACAAACAAAGAGACAGGGCAGAGGGAAGAAAGACAGAAAGGCAGAGACAGGAGAGAGAAATGAGAGATTGACAGAGGAGGGATGAGAAACACCGGCCTCTCCAGGCAGTGGACCTGCAGACCCCCTCCCAGTCCCTGTGGCCCAGAGCTCCCTCTTCACTCACAACAGGGTCATCTCCTCAGGGAACTATGCACTCACCTCTGAGGGCCCCCTTCATCCTATCCAAGGTTCCTTTGCAGAATAACCATGTAAGTCCATCGATAAGCATTTACTGAGGCCCTACTAGGTGCTAGACACTATGCCTGCCCTTAGGGAATTCGCTCTCTAACCTCCACAGCATGCTAACACTGGCCCCTGCGTCCAGCTTTCTATTTCCTGTTATCGCTATAGGGCACTCCAATTTGGGCATCTAGCCAAATTCCTCCTTTACCCAGCCACAGTGAGCCCTGGCCCCTGGTATGCCCCCCCCCCAAAGCCTGTGCCTTCCTCCCTTCCCCCAACCTCAGCCTGACCCAAAGGAGCTTCCCAAGAGAGGTGGTAGAACCATTGGCAGAGGGCTGGAAGGGGCCTGGGCGGTCATCAGTTCTATTACCACCTTTTATAAATACGGAAACCCAGGCACAGAAAGGTTAGGGAATGTGCCCAGGGTCACACAGGATTACAGAGTTATACCTGGAGGAGACCCTAGAAGTCAATCAAATCCAACCCCCTCATTCTCAGAGATAAGGAAACTGAGGCTCGGGGAAGGGACAGCAAAGTGGTAAGATTTGGGGCTTTTAAATTGCTAACATTAACTAGGCATCCGTGAACCCCAGATCACTGCACCAGGAACTGAAGCAAATGGGATCTGGAAAAGACCCTGTTTTTGCCCTTAGGGACCCCCTAGTGAAGATGGGTAAGTCTGAGCAGCAGACTTCCCTCTGGGGGGCAGGATAGACCATGGCTTATCATCTTTGCCCAAAGGAAGGGGAGCCAGGGGAGTCCTCCATCCAGGAACACCTGATGTACTAGCATCTCTTCATCCACAAAAAGACAATACTGGGTTCAAGGCCCACCCCTGTCGTGTAACAGCACACACCTCAGCTTCCAGCTGTGGTCACTGGCAGAGGACTTTGTCCCGGGTCCCATTACTAAGCACAGCTCACATTCCCAGAAAGTTCTAAGGGCCCAGCTTTTCGCTAGATTGGGCAAGGCAGTCAACAGCCCATCACCCAGGGACAGAAGCCTGAGGCTGTCGTGAAGGGGGAGGTGCCTGGGCATCACCAAACCATAAAAGATGGAGGCCTCTCAACCACCCCTAGGTCCTTTCAAAAGCAGGCTTCCTCCTCAGGGAAACCCAACCTCACCCCCCAACCAGCAGTCCCCCCCTACCAGGTTCTGTTCCTGGTGACCCAGGAATCAGCACCTCAGCACCTGTTTGGCTAAGAGATCAGCTAGGAAAGATGGGAAACTGAGGCCTAGAAAGGAAGTGGCCTGCACAGAAAGGAAGTGAGTGCCAAGCACTGTAGAGGTCTGGAGGAAAAAAAGCAAGAGGAGAAGGGCACGTGCCCAATGGCCTATGATCAGGAGAGAGACAAGGATAATGGAGAGTAATTCTCCAAGGGCCTTACGGTTTGGACAGCGCTCTATAGAGATCACTGAAAATAATACTGTGTATATATTATGTACATATAGCATACTATGTATGTATGAATATTGTGTACGTACACACCCACACCCACACCCCCCCCTTCTTGGCATCACAGCATATCATAGGCACCTACTGTCCCACATTTAAGGAAGGGAAAGAGGTTCCCTGAGAGCCTCGACCCCAAGCTACAAAGAGCCATGCCCCTGTGCCCTCCCACTGCTGGCCAGCTAGTGTCTCTCTCTCACCCACCTCAGATCACAACTTCCTTTGTCCATTCAGTAAATCTGAGTTCGGAGCCCTACCTACCAAGAACATTGAATGAGAAGAACCAGGTCACATCCAGCCCTGGATGGCAGTGGGACAGGGGGACCGGCGGCAGCCACACTACGTGCACTCCAGAGCACAAACTCTGGCTACAGCATCAGATGTAGACGCAGGGCCTGGACAGCCCCAGTGTTAACCTGACCTCCATCCAAAGCTGCCTTGCATGGAAGCCACTGTCTAGGGCGCCATCTTTCCTCACACCTGCCTCAACATGAGGCCTTGAAGAAGTCTCATCAGCCTCCTGACTTCACCTCAAAATCAGGAAGACTTTCCCAGAACAGAAGCAGAAGCTGGAGCCTGTTCCTACCAGACTGGGCCTAAGGGGCACTACTCTGTGCATCTGTGCCCATGCTGTGGCTCCATGGCAGTATTATAACAATAGTAGTACTGACAGCACTTAAGGTTTGCCAAGCACTTTACCAACATCCTCACAACAACCCTGGGGGCTAGAGGCTAATATTGTCATCATTCCACAGAAAAGGAAACTGAGGCAGGAGGAAGTCAGGTGACTTGTCCAGGATCACACAGTGAGAACTGCCTGAGGCCGACCCCTGCACTACCCAGCCTGCCTCTTGTTATATTTCAGTTTTTGTATTCTTTCTCCCTTATCCCATCCCTTGTCCTGCCCTCAACTAGCACAACTCTTGGCACATAGTAGGCGCTTAATAAACGGCTGCTGAAACGAACCAAGAAGGAATAGAGATGTGAAGACTTGGCCCCAGACATTAGGACACGGAGGTAGGAAGACAGTAGTTGGCCAGGGCATGGGCCTCTTGTCTTTCATCTTCCTTTCGCCATCGGAGCCCCCTGGGAGGGGGCTCAATCCAGCCATAAACACTTAGCAAGCACCTACTAGGTGCCAGGCACTGTGCTGTGTGCTGAGGGTACAAGCACAGAGAAGGTACAATCCCAGCTCCAGGAAGCTGACATTCTGTGGAGTCCACGCATGACATCCTCACCACGAGCATTTCTACAGCATTTTGGAGATGGGGTTCTGTTTATAGCTGTTATTATCCTCATTTTACAGTTCAGGAAACTGAGGCAAACAGAGGTGGGGTGATTTGCCCATGGAAACACAACTCCTTGAGTGTCCAAAGCTGCATCTGAACTCAGGACTTCTGCATGCTCTGTGCACTGTGGCGCCCCCTGGCTATATCTACCAGAGGGAGAAGACACAGACAGAGGAGCAGTTCCAAGGCATGCTGGGAGGGTAGACCAGTAAACCAGATTGGTCGTTCTTATCTCCAGCTCTTGGCAGCTCAGCATCTGGCATAAAGGAGGGACTGGGAGCCTGGGCCATAAGAACACAGAGCTGACCATGAGGTGCCACTCCCTCATTCCTTGGGGACCCAAATGCCTCCCCACTTGGTACAGTCCAAGAGGCCTGATCAGGAAGATCAGGCTGGATGGGAGGCTCAAGAGCAGCCTCTCCAACAAGGCTTAAGGAGGCTCAATTTTCTGCTTCCTCCCAGTAGAAAATCAGTGGGCAGAACAAGTGAAAAAGCAACAGCCCGTGCCCCAAGTCTGCCTCCTGTCCCGAAAAGCTCTGCCCACTAGCCCCACGCACTCATCCTGGTACAAATTTCCCCCACCCCTCCCAACCCTAGACTCAAACACCTCCCCTCCCCAAGGTGGGCTCTTTTAGAGCTGGGTCAAAGACCCCTCCCTCTTCCAGGAAGCTTTGACTATCCCTCACCATCCCCATCAATGAACATCTGACCTGTCCTCGAGTCCTATCCATTCCCACAATCACAAGGCACCTTCTTTCATACATTCAGGATCTTAAAATTCGCACCTGGCCTGAGACCTTCGAGATGAAGAAAGTGAGCCCTACAAAGATAAGGAACATCCAGAAGGCCAACACACTGAGTCAGGGCAGTCTTGTCATGGGAGGAGTCTTCAGCACATCCATCCCCTCCTAGGTCCCTGCTGGCTCTAAGTGGAGGTGACCATGACCCTTCCCAAGACCCAAGGCCTCCCATGGCACGGGGGCCCTGAGAGCAGGACCATGATGGGCACCACTGCTGGTGTTGCTCAGTCGCGTCCAACTCTCTGTGACCCTGGGACCAAAATACACCCATAATGGCCACAGAGCTTTCACGGCCAGGATACTGGAGGGGTTGCTACTTCCTTCTCCAGTGGATTATGGCAAATAGAGGTTAGATGACTCACCCAGGGTCACACAGCTAGCAAATGTCTGAGGCTGAACTGGAACTTGGGTTTTCCTGGTTCCAGGCCCAGCACTCTATCCCCTGACCCATCTGGCTGCCCTTTTCCCCCACTGTACTTCCTAACAGTTCCAAGAGAAGACTGGGTTCTCAATGTCAGTCAATCAGCAAACACTTCTCTCTCTCTCTCCTTCTCTCTCTCTCTCTCTCATGCACACACGAGCTTTTCAGGACCAGAGGCAGCACCCAGCACGTAGAAGCCACTTCATAAATGGTTACTGATTTGACTACAGGAGATACAGATAAATTCAAGAGAGTTTGGGGAAAGCAGGCAGCACCATCAGATGGGGGAAGGAAGGAGACAAAGGGGGAATCCAAAAATCCTTTCCCTGCAGGAATTAGTGCCTTAAATTAAGCTTTGAGGAAGAGGGGGAACTTGAGGAGTCAGAGGTAAAGGAATACAATCCAGACAATGGGTTTGAAAGGCAGGAGGTGGGTTGCTGGGTGGGAAGGACAGAGAGAAGACCAGTTTGGTTGGATCATGGTGTGTCCAGGATGGAAAGTAATGACCAATAAGCCTGGAATGACAAGTTGAGGCCTTAACAGACGAGTTTAAATTCAATCTGAGGACACAAAATAAACCCACATAAATCATCAGGATTTCTGCATATTACCAACAACTCCCAGCAGAGATACAAAGAGAAATTCCATTTAATATAATGACAACATATTAATCAGGAATCTATCTTACCAAGATACCCCCCAGGAACTTCACTTTGCCTAAAGACAGACCTCAGTTACTAATTACTCACGGGAAGGTGAGCCAAAAGAACAAAAATGACTATTCAGTGCCATACCAACCAAACTACCCCAGGATCGCTTTACGAAGGAAGAAAAAAATTATAAGGAAATTAGTCTGGAGGAGCAAAAAGTGAAGACTCTTCAGGGAAATAATGTACTAAATTCTAGAGATAATCGGGTGCCTCTGGGTTGATTGAGTAGAGGGGTGACATGGTCAGATCTGTGCTTAAGGAAAAACCATCTTGGCTGTGACATGCAGAATGGACAATAGGGGAAGATACCAGAGGTGGGGAGGTCAGTGAGAAAGCCGAACCCAGGAGAGGGGATGTGGGTCAGCTGTTGGTGACTGGCGCTATGAAGTGAGGTAGGCCAGGGGCCAGGTCCACCTTCCCAACTCTGCTATCACAGGGATGGCTTTGGGAGGCATGGGCTAGCTCCCAGGGCCTCTGCCTCCAGCTGGGGCCCAGGCTGGACTTGACCCTCAGGGGGTCAAGCAGAACAAGGTTAATGCCTCTGAAGACAGCCTTCCTTATCCTCTGCCCCAAACAGGGAGTCCTGGATCTTCTCTATAACCCAGAGTGGGACTTGGTGGAAAAAGGAGACCTGGCACTTAGTGTTTCCCCTCATCAGGCTACTTCCTCTGAATTTAAGCTTCTATGCACCAATTTATGCCTACACAGCCTCCACCTTAGGAATGTGAGTTCCCAGAGGACAGCAAGGCCACCCCCCAGGAGCCATCTTCAGTATCTGCCTCATCCTCCTCTGGCAAGCTTGACTTAGTAAAGTCCTGCCCAAGTCCATCAGCTGTGACTGTTGCCCTCCCCAACAACCCTCCTTGAGGCTGCCGCAGCTTTCTTAACTGCCACCATATGCTGACTCCCACCAAACACTAGGAAAATCATTTAGACTTTTCTCAGACCCGTGTTGGCACATGCCTGGCTTCTCCCCCAAGACGAAAGAGTAGCTTACTAGAAGGGGCATGACATCCATTCATTAACACTTAGTAAATGCCTACATGCCAGTCATGTGCACTGGTCAATTCTGCCCGTTGGAAGAGCATAAAGAATTCCCGGTGCGCAAACTGGCTCTGAGGGCCCAGGTTCCCCTCTGATGCTCACCCCCAGCTGACCTTAACCTGCAGGGGCCTCAGTTTCCCCATGAGTAAAATAGGGGTTTATACAATCATCAATTTGATGCTGGAAGGGGCCACACAAGCCATCAAATCCAGAGTCTTCATTTTAGGCAGATATGCTCTGGGCCTGGAGTCAGGAAGCCCCAAGTTCAAATCTCACCTCAGACATTTTCTGGTCGTGTGACCCTGGCCAAGTCACTCTGCTTGCCTCAGTTTCCTCAACTGTAAAATGGAGATAAATCAGAGTACCTATCAATTCCTAGGCTGTTGTGAGGCTCAAAAGAGACCCAGCTTAGCACAGTGCTGGGCACACAACAGATACTGTCTAAATAACAACGCTGTTAAGTATGAGACAAGATTCAAACCTAGGGTTTCCCAGCTTCATTCACAACACCCAAATGTCTCTCTTGGCAGGGTGTGGACCACTCTCTAGTTCTGGTTCTCTTCAGGGGCAGAGAGAGGTGGTCCCAAAGGCAGCACTTGAATCCAGGGCCTTTAACTTCCTGCCCTCAATAACTGAGTTTACACATATGACTGGAGAGGTGGGAGCTGGGGAGGAGAGAAGGGGAGAAGAGAACACAGATATGGATTAAGTCAATGAGAAATAACTCCCCTAAAAGCTCTGTTTGGTAGAAGCATTATCTGGGCAAAGGTGGGTCGGGGACACTGAGGCACAGACAGACCAAGTTATCACCTGCCCAAGTTCTTTGCCCAGGGACACCTTGGAGGCTCTGGACAGTTCCCAGCATACTCAGCCACAGGGAAAGGCTTGGGAGCTGCTCCACCTTCTCCCTACTCAGCAAAGGTAAACCAAAGGAATATGGAAGGACTCACATGGGCCCTGAGGGAAAGTCACCTCCTCCCCACAAAGTGGCCAGTGCCTCAGCACCCCCAACCCCAGCTCGAAGAAGATTCCAGCCAAGCCTCCACTGCCCCCCTGGAACAGCAGCCTCAGACACCCCAGGCTGATACCTTTATGTAATTAGGCAGCATGCACCTAGGGGAGGGGGCCGAAGGAGGGGAGGGATTGTGGGGGGTAAGTGTGCAAGTGTATACATCTCAATCCCCTCCCCAACTGGTTCAGACTCTGCATGCCCCCAGGAAGTGGGGGGATAGGAGGAGGGGACCAAGTCATGAGCCCTGCCCCCAGCCTCAGGCCACCCCCTACCAAGGTCCGAATGCCCCCTCTTCTCAGAGTGTGCACTCCCTGGGGGCTTTTGGGGTCTGTGGCACTCACACACAGTAAACACTGAATAGATGATTCTGGGCTGGCTGCAACACATGAAAAGAGCAATAACTCTGGAGTGAGGAGATATGATTTCAAATCCTACCTTGGCCATTCACTGTGACCCCTCCCTGGGCCTCAGTTTGTTCATCTCTAAAATGAGGGGACAAGACTCCAGGTCCATCTATTCTGCTGGAACCCATGAGCTTCCCATCCAGGGCCTGGGGCTCAAAACCCTGACCCCCAAGGTCTCTCCAGATGAACTGCTCTGCTCTCCCACGGCTATCCTCAGGGAGCTCACAGTTCAGCCCAAGAGATGGGAGGAGGGCGGGGGCACACAGGCCTAGCCTTGAGTGACAGCCTGGCGTGAGGAGGCCCACTCTTTCCTACTCAGTTGGCCAGCCTCAGCTTGGATTCCTCTGATGACAAGATACTCCCTCCTAGACAAGAGTTTAGGCCCAAGGTGCTGACCCAGAGTGGAGGAAGAGGGAGAGGCAGAACATCCCCCCCCCTCACCTCCCCACATTCCCCAAGGTCTCTCAGAACGAAGATGCCACGGTGGTGAAGATAGGACCGCTGGGGCCTGCCCCAGCCCCACCTAACTCCCCTATGGAGGTAGGCCCAGGCCATCCCTTCAGAGAACTGGCCTCTGGCCTCAGGCTTCCTCAACACTTCCCAGAGCACTGGATTTGGAGTCAGGAAGATCACAGTTCAAATCCAGCCTCAAACACTTACTAGCTGTGTGTGACTTTGGGAACTTAACATCTCAGCCTCAGTTTCCCCATCTGGAAAGCAAGGATGATAACACTAACTCACAGGGTTGCTGCCAAGATGAAATCGAACATACAAATCCATATAAAATCTTATTTGACTACTGTGCTCTCCTCAACAACAGCACTATGGCACAGTAGTGGACTTGGAAAACCTGGTTCAAATCCTGCTTCTGTGTGACCTGTCTGGGCCTCACTCTCCTGATCACAGAATAAGAGGGTTGGACCTGCAAGGGGCCTCAGACCACCCAATCTCATTTTACAGATGAGAAAACTGAGGCCCAGAAAAGGCAAAGTAAAGTTAGCTAAACTGAGCTGATTTCAGGGTCCCCTTCAGCGTGACATCTTCCCGTACCAATGGCATCATCAGCCCTTTGGGCTGCTCCAAGTCTGCTCTGGGGCCTAAGCTCAAAGAACCTCATGGTCCCAATGCTGCTGGGGAGGCTTAGGTCCTTCCTCTGTCACTACAACATCACAAAGGCCTTTCCTGCTCCCCATCCAGGCTGAAAAAAACTCTTCCCACCCAAGGAGAGCAAATGAAAAAGTTGACAATCCACTCCAGGTAAAAGTTTTCCAGAAAATGACCTGAAATCCCAGGGAGGGTCAGGGCATGACTGGCCAGGGCGCTGAGACATGGCATGTGGGCAGCAGAGCGTGGCCCCCAAATAGCTTTAACACCCCCTTCCTGCCTGGGGAGGTCTCCTCCAGACAGAAGCCTTCCCATCTACCTCAATCCTGCTCCCTGGCCTCAAGCCATCCCTCCTGACCTTCGCTGGTCCTGCCAAGGGCACCTTGGGGTCACACAGGGTCACCTCTGGCTCTTTGCTGAGGGTCACAGAGAGGGAGCTGCCTGTTTGGATCCTGGACAGGAGGAAGGAGATGCAGAAAATCTCCTTCCTCCCTCTTGCCCCCTATGGTGAATATGTAGCCCATCCACTCCCCCCAAGCACCGCTCACTCCTCACTGGTCTGTCTTCCTGTCTCCCTCCCCTCTAGAATCAAACAAACTCCCCATCTGGCATCTGGTTCCAGCTCACGTCCCCCTCCAAAGCGGTTGTGGCCCGTGCCAGGCGGGGTCCTCCCTCCAAGCACCCCTCAAAGTTCAACGGCAGTGTCTCCTGCTCCACTAAGCTTCCCCGGCTGCTGGAGGCCACTATGTGTGTTTGTGCTGTCTACACACACTCGTGGATACACATTATCCCCCCTGCAGAACAGGATCTCTGTAGCCCCCGTATACAGAAGGTGATTAATAAGTGCACGATGACCACTCTTAGAATGCTGCAGACTCCCTTTAAGGCTCAGCTCAAGTATTATTTCCTACAAAAATCCCTGACTGAACTTAAGCTAACCATGGGGGGTGGGCTCCACTCCCCACCCAAGTTATTTTCCATTTATTCTAAATACTTTTTGTATTTCCCTTACCCGAGTACATGTTGTCTCCCCTAGTGGTGCCTAGTACTGTGCCTGGCACAGACTAGGTAGTTAAAAGCCTGTTGGATAAAACTCAAAGAGGCAGCTGGGGCCGCACTGGATAAAGCACCAGGCAGGGTAACCTTGGGTAAGCCACTTAACTCTGTTTGCCTCTGTTTCCTCAAATGTAAACTGGGGATGACCAAAGCACTTGTTTCTTGGTGCTGCTGTGCAGCAGTCACTCACCATACAATCTCTGCTGTTAGTGTATGGGACTAAGGAGCAGAGCAGGCCAGGCCAGGCACATCAGCACTGAGGCAGCCCACCTGGAGGCATCTCTCTCTCTAGCTCTTCTCCTCACACTCACAGCCCCTGCATGGTCCTCTGGCCGAGCCTTGGTGCTGACCAGTGCTGACCAGGCCTTGACACTGACTGATACTGACCAGGCCTTGGTGATTACCAGACCTTGGAGCTCATCAGGCCTTGGTGCTGAACAATGAGAACCTGGGCTGGGAGAGATGGGAGTATAAGCTGGGGGAAAGTGCTGCCCAAAGACCCTCAAGAGTCCAGGGCAGCCCAGGTCACTCTCCCCTCTCGGGCCCTAGAGCCCTGGGTCCAGGTCTCCTCTAACTTCCATCTGAGGATGTGCCATCACACTCTCTTCAAACCCACCTTTCCAGCTTGGCTCACCACGGGTACCCTCTCTGTTCCTTTTTAATAATAACCAGCATCTATGTAGAGTTTTAAAATTTGCAAAGTAACTTTACAAACATTACTTCAGTTGATCACTACAACAACCTTGGGAAACAGGTGATCTATTATGCCCATTTTACAGTTGAGGAAACTGAGGCAAAGAGAGGTCAAGTAGGCCACAAAAATAGTCAACAGCCTAAGGCTGGATCTGAACTCAGGTTTCCCTGACCCAAGGTCCCTTTAATGTGTTGACCCCGCTACAGAATGTAAGCTCCAGAGGGCAGGATCTGTCTTTTTGTTGTCACAACCCGTGGTTTTCTTGGCAGAGACACTAGAGAAGTTTGCCATTTCCTTTTCCAGTGTGAACCTATTTCACAGATGAGGAACTGAGGCACACAGGGATCCAGTGACATGCCCAGGGCTGCACTTTGAGGCCTCCAGGCCTGGTGTTCTATCCCCAGAACCTCTTAGCCCCCCAAGTCTTTTTTTAGTGAAGATTGTTTCATCTCTGGGGCGCTGACTTGTGCTGAACTGACTTCTTTTTTCTCCTCTTATTTCCTGAGAAAAAAAGTGATGACTGGCTGGCCCTGGGCAGAGGGAAGGATGTGTTTGAAACAAGGACAATATAAAAATAACAGCAGCGACAGCTACCAATTCTTTGGCAAAGCCCTTTACCTGAATTATCTCCCTTGACTTCCCATGACAACCCTGGGAGCTGGGTGCTCTTATTATCCCCACTGTATATGTCAAGAAAATGAGACTTGGAGAAGTTAAGTGACTTATCCAGGACCATACAAGCTAGGGTCTGAGGAAAGATCTGAACTCGGGTCTTGCAGACCCCCAAGTCCCATCCCCAAGAGGAAAAAACCATAACTTAAACCACCAAGGAGTCTGGATCACAAATACAGGTTACTCATTATGTTCAGAAGTCAGTGGCTACATCCCCGGGCCCCACAAAGTGGGGGCTTCTGCTGCCTAAGGGTCTGTCCCTGCCTTGGGATGGATGAGTGGGCAAGAGGCCTCTCCACCTCCTGTGACAGGGTCTCCTTTGCCCAGGACCAGCCCTGGCTGACCAAATCCAAAGCAGCCACTTTGTAGGCCCAGGCTGGCTTGCAGGGGTCAGCAGGTCAGAACTGAGCCCTGGAGGACTGGAGAGATGGTGGCCTCCCTTCAGGAAATCCACATCCTCCTCCCCAAAGGTACGGTCACCCAGGAAAATGAAACCAGGGAATCAGCTCCACTGCCTCCACTGGTCACAGATGAGCCATAATCAGGGCTCTGGGAAGGCCCTCCCAGGGGCATCCTGCTCAGCACCCTCAGTTTACAGATGAGGAAACTGAGCTATGAGGGTATGAAGGTTATGCAGCTGGGAAACTGCACAGGCAGAATCTGAACCCAAGGCCTAAAGCAGAAGGCAGCAGACTGGTCCTACCCCCCTCACTAACCCCCCCCAGAGGGCAAGGGCCATTTTTGCCTCTGTTCCTATTTCCAGCACCAGAGCCCATGCCTGGCACAGAGGAGGCACTTCATGACTGCTGACTGACTTTTCAGAAATGCTTCCATATGTTGTGCTAAGAGCTGAGGGGAGGCGTCCTAACCTCCATTTTTACAAATGAGGAAACTGAGGCTCCCAAAGGTCACAGGGTAGCTCACTGGAGACCTTTGCTTTCCCCATTCCAAAACCACTTCCTATATGCACCTTGACCATCCCTATTACCGCAGGAGGCAACCCTTGAGAGGCCAAGCCAGATGTGGACAGACAGGGTGCTGGATTTCATCAGGGGACCTGAGTTCAAATCACAGCTGTGTTCCTTGCTAGCTAGAGGGGCTGTGAGCAGACAACTCTGCCTCCTGGGGCTCAGACAGTTCTGTATCAATCATTCCAGAAACCTGGGTCAGCAGATTTAAAATACTCACTCCCTAACTGATCCCTGGGTCTCAGTTTCCTCACCTATAAAATAAGGGGGTAGGACTCATGGCCTAGGAGGTCTAGACCTGGAGCTAAGACCATATTGACCCCGGCTGCTAAAACAGTTCCCTCCTCCATAACCTTGACTGACCAGATGGATGTCAGCCCTCCCCGCTCCAGTCATCCCAGGGGTGGCCAAGAAGGCCATGTCATCCCCCCACAGCGCCCCCTCTTCCACCCCTCCCCAGACACCAAGTCAAGCCTTCTTGGGGGTAGAGGGCAGTGTGGGTTCTGTCCTTGGCTCGGGCATCATAGCTTTTTGCCATCCATTATCTCATGGAACCTCACAACCACACTATGGTAAGCAAGACACCTATTATTATCCCCATTTTACAGGTAAGACAGCTGAGGCTCAGACATACCATGATTTGCCCTCAGGCATGCAGCTGAGTTGTGGGAGGAGGAAGCCACCTGATTGCCAGGTGGGCCCCAGTTACTAAGCCTGGCCAACCTCAGGGGGCCTCTAGCGCCCATCTCATCAAACCAGTTCCCCTGTCTAGAAAGGGAACGTAATTATCCCTAACAAGTCTAGCTAATTCACTGTCTGATCTGCAAACAAAGAATTTCATATAGGTCATGGATTTGGAGCAGGAAGGGAGAGCAGATGCCCCCTGGTTAGCCAGTTGGCAAACATTTATTAAGTACCTACTGTGTGCTAGGCCCTGTGCCTGGCCTCAGGGAGCTGACTGCCTAACAGGGAGACAACAAGCCAGGCATGGGATAAACAGAGATAAAACAGGGGGAAGGCCCTGAAATTTGTGGGGCTGGAGAAGGCTTCTTGGAGAAGGTGGATTTTAGTTGGGACTTCAGGGCAGCTGGGAAGCAGAAAGCATTCCAGGCTCAGGGGATGGTCAGAGAGAATGTCCAGACATGGAGGGTCTCAGTGGAACAGCTGGAGGCCTTCAATTAAATGACCATGGCTCATAGACAGAAAATCCATCTTACAGGTGAAAACACTGAGGCTGAGGATCCCAGGATCCCAGCTGCAGTCCAAGTGCTCCAGCCCCCTCTGTGTACCAGGACACCCAAGCCCAGGGAAGCGATGGAACTGGCGCCCAATCACAAGTCGATGCTTAATTTACTTCCATCCGGGGCCCTGCTCACGGCCTGCCCCAATCATTTCACTGACCTCTTATCTCCAGCGTGACTGGTCCAGGCTGGGTCAGTGCCTCCCCCAGGGCAGCACCCAAAACTCACACATTAGAAACTAGAGCGTGCATGTAATACATGTGTAGTAATGGGCACACACCGTCCATGAGTCTTTCAGCTGGTGCCCGGTGGAGGCCCAGCCCTCAATGACCAATCCCTACTTTATCGACCACAAATCTGAGAGCCCTACCCCAGGCCCCAAGTTCACAGAAGGAGGAAGGGAGGGTCAGCTCCACAACATGACAAGCTTTGGCCAGGGGAGAGCGCTGCCTCAGACACTTCATCACATCTCTCTTGGGAATCAGCTTCTTCATCTGTAAAATGGGGCTTGGCCTCCACAGCCTAAGTCTCTTCCTGCACCTCTGTTTCCCAATCAGTAAAAAAAGGGGGTTTGGTGTCAGTGGCTGTAAGGTCCATTCCAGCTCTACAGTTGAGACCTTTGGCTGGTCTGCCCAGCCCTTAACCCCATATCCTAATCAGCCTCCAGGCCCCCCAGGCCATTCTTTCCCCGGGGGATGGCTCCCCTAACCCAGGAAAAGCAATATGTTAGAGGCAGGATAGAGGGGCCTGGTCTAGATCTGAATGCAGCTTACTTGGTCCACCTCACTAGCTGTGTGACCTCAGGCAAGTCCCTGGGCCTGTTCCCTCAACTGTGAAATAGAAGCGGTGTGGTGACAACCTCTCAGGACGTTCCACCTCCAACAGTCCGGTTGGTCCTGGGCCATAAAGGGCTGAGGGGCACCCCCAGGAGGCGCCCCCAGGCAGAGGGGCCTCTATCCCACACTCCTCTGTCTCCTGGAGGTGAGACTGACCAGGGGTGGGAATAGAGTCAGTGCAGACCATACGCCAAGCGCTGTGCTAAGTAAGCACTTTTGCAAGTGGTACCTCATCTGATCCTCACAACAAGGAGACGCTGCTATTATCCTCATTTTACAGATGAGGAAATTGAGGCAAACGGGTCAAGTGACTTGCCCAGGGTCACCCAGGGCTCTATCCACTGGCCCCATGAACCCCAGTCTCTCAAGGCTAATGCTAGCCTGAATCCTTCCTGATGCCCAGAGTGGTTGCAGGATGGGTCACAGAAGGAGAGAAAAGACTTGGCAAACTTTCGGTGTTATTATTATAAGCAAGAATGAGGGGTGTGGTGGGGGAGCAGCCCAGACTCCTGAGGGCCCACTCAAGTCTGATCGACCAGTGCTGGGAACAAAGTGAGGGCTGGGGTGGGGAAGGGGGAGGTTCTGTTTTAAGAAAAACAGACCTTTAAGGCAAGGAGTCCAAGACGCAAAGTCTATATTGAAAATCTCTTCTGGGTGGAGGCCTGGAGGCCACTTAAGGAACATTATTTATCCTACTGCCTGCAGGGAAGGACAGGATAAAGTAACAACCTGACCTTTCTTGGTATAAGGAACTCCCAGGGGAGGAAGTTCCCTCTACCAATGCAGGTCACCACCTTCTTGGCACCTGAGAGCTTCCTAGAACACAAACAGTTAAGTTAGAAGACTTGGTCAGAGGGCCAGGACTCTAACCCAAGTTCCCCTGGCTAGGCTGGCCACCAAGCTAGCATACACCCTACAGGTTAGAGCAGCAGAAGTCCTACAGCCAAGGTCCTCATACCCACCAGGCTCCCTGCCCTCCCACAAGCCTCAAGGGCACTGGTCTCCTCTGATATAACACTAGGTTAACACCAGACTGGGCTGGTGTTAGGCCCTTCTCTCCATCCCAGCAGCCACATCAGACCAGGAGCTCCCAGAAAGCAGGCAGGGGTTTTATTATAGCCTTTCTTTGTGCCCTCAGCACCAAGAACAGTGCCCATCACACAGCAGGTGCTTAATAAATGCCTGTGGTGTGTCTGCCAAGCACCAAGGAGGTGCTTCATAAATGTACACTGCACCAAGGAAGCTGATGGTCTTCCATAGTACACACTATGCTTGCGGTTCCTCAGCCTTCTGCCCTGGCACAGCATTCTGATTGAGCACCACCCTGGGGGAGACCTGGGGAGAGCCACCACACACCTGGAGATCTTCAGACCAAATATGTGAAGAGAGCTGACAAGCTCCAGGAGGAAACTGAGGCTCCCTAATCAATCCATCCTCATAAGGCATGAAGGAGGCCCAGGGGCAGGACAAGAAAAGGACAAAGGACCAGCCCCTAAGGTGCAGCTTGGACCCAGAGATGAGATGAGGAAGGTAGAGGGGTGGGGGGCCACCGATGAGGAAGCTTGCATACCCTAGCAAACCTCACCACTGGGTCACTGACACTACAGGACAGCTCCTTTGGTTTGGCCAGGTTTAAGGACTTGGTGGGGGGAGAAGAGCGGGGGGGGGGGGGGGGGGGGGAGGATATCTTCTAAATAAATAAACAGGCATTATCAACAGAACTTTTTTTAAATTAAGAAAAAAAAGGAAATGAAAGTAAGGCCCCTATGGGGAGGGGAGGGAAGGTGGGGAAAGGCGCCCTGGCCTAGATCCTCCTCGGCACCATGGACTCAGTCAGTATCTCTATATAGATAGTTCTTAGATCTACATATCCAGCCCTAACCTCTCTCTCTCTGAGTTCCAGGCTCCCCTCACCAACTGCCTCTGAGACATCTCAAGCTGGATTTCTCATAGATATCTCAACACATCCAGAATCGTCGTGGCCTTCCCGACCAAACTTTCCTCTTCCCAACTGGCCCATCACCATCAGGGCACCGTTATCTGCCCAGTCACTCAGGTTCATGCTCCCTTCCTCCCCTCACTCACATCTGCTGTCCCAGCATCTCCAGTCCCCCCAGTGTCCTGCTCTGTACTCACCAGCACAGCCCAAGGCCAGGCCCTCCAGGCTCTTGTCTTGAACCTTCCAACGGTCTTCCAACTGCTCCCCTGCCCCACCCCCCACACCCCCACACCAATCCAGCCAGCTGGGCTCAGCTGCCTGAGGGTTTATTAAAGCACAGGGATGACCTCTTCAACTCCAGGGTCAGTGAACTCCAGTGGCTCCCTATTCCCCCAGAACATTTAAATCTGTCCCCCATCCCGGCCCTTCCCTACCTCCCCAGTCTTCGTACTGGCCCCTCCATGCACACCACAATCTGGCTATTCAGGGGACTACTGGCAGTTCCTCAAACATAACACTCCTTCCTCTCCATGCCTCAGTGTCCCTGAAGTGTCCTCAGGTCTAGAATTCTCTCTCTTCTTTCTCTCTGCCATCAGCTAGAGAAGTGTCCTGGGGGGAAGTGACCGGCCATGCTCACCAACTGTCAACAACTGCCGCTCAGAAGGTGGCAGGTGCCTGGTGCAGGGAGCCAGGTCACAGCAACCTCATCTCCCCTCCACCCCCAAAATAGAGCACTGCGGAGAGCAGTGCCTCCCAAACCACCAGACTCCCCAGTCACCATCCAGGGGAGAAAGCCCTCACCTCCCATATCACCACCAGCATCAACTGCTGGCCAACTATCACCAATACGCACAACAGTCCTAGGAATAGGGGTGCCCCCCCACACCCTCAGCCCGCTTCCAACTTAGCCCAGGCCCCACAGTCAACATCCAGAGAGGGGGCTCTCACCATCCCAGCTCCCCTCGGTCCCTGACAGACAGCCCAGGGCCCTGGGCATCCTTGGGGCAGCACCTTTATTTGGCCGCAGTCTGGACCGGCACCTGCAGTGGCTTCGCTCGCTGAAGACCCAGGGAAGGATGCTCCAGTCACCAAGACCTCAGCCTCTCAAAAAGAAACCAACATGATTTTATCTGTGGACACAACATCAAAGAAGAAGTCGGACGCCTGCTTTGCCGCTGCTCCCCCAGGACCAAGAGACCATTCCAGGGAACCCCTTGAAGGCAGGGCTTCCTCCTCCACTTGTATCCCCAGAGCTGGGCACACAGTTGGTACTTAATAAAGGCTTTATCCATTCATTTATCCTCTCCTTTTCCCTATCTCTTACTGCTCTGGGCACATTCAAGACTCAGCTCATCCCACCTTACGCAAGCCACCCTTCCCTCTCAGATCACCTTTCATCACTTACATGTGCCTCTCCTCTACTACAACACAAGGTCCATGCAGGCAGGGACTGGTTCTGCCTGTCTTGTATCCCCAGCACCTAATAATGAACACTAACACCAGGCCGGCATAAAGAGACAGTGTGTTTAAAGGCCCGAAAGCACTTTACAAGTAGCATCTCAGTGCATCCTCACAACCATCCCAGGGAGGCAAGTGCTCATCCCCATTTTACAAAGGAGGAAACTGAGACAGGAGAGGCTAAAATGACCTGCTCAGGCTCACATGACTAGTAAGTTCCTGAGGCAGGATTTGAACTCCCAAGTCCAGGGCTCAGGTCTCTCTCAGAGACACAAAGAGGACCACCTTTACCATATGCTAACAATTTTCTGCCTTAGATACCCCACTAGAACCACAACCCAGAACCTGGAGTCAGGCAGGACCTTAGTGAACTTTCTCATGACCTTAAATCACACCTGGCACACATAAAACACATCTATGCACATGCATGCACATACGTGCCCTGTCAGCAGGAGGTCTGGGGAAACCTGGGGACCCCTTCTCAAAAGAACATTTTTAAATGCAGAAAATAAAATACATAGATTGATGAAAACAAAGATGTATTTTTTTTCCCTCCATTCAAGCTCAGACTCCAGAAATCTATTCATGGGGGTCTGTAGAGACCAGTTTAAACATGTCTGATCTAATCTAATCCCTCACTTGACAAATCAGGACACAAGGGGTCTCAATGCTTTGGCCAGTTTTTATGGGGCAGGAGCCTTCATGGTGTAGTGTTTGTGGTCAGTCCAACCATCCTACTGGCCCATGGAATCTCAGAATACCTGGTGCCAGGTGGCTTTCCCTAGTTCGTATGATTTCTAACTAGACTGTAAGCTTCTGAGGGGAGGGGCAGATACCACTGCCTCTGTCTTGTCTCCCATGGTCCCAGAAGAGCCAGGCACAGAGCAGGCGGTCAGGAGAGGCTGCTGTGCACCAAGGCACAATCCAAAGAAGGAAGGAAGGAGTAACAAAGCAGTCTGGACACCCAGGAGGTCCGGATTCTGCTTCTGCTGATGCTGCAGAAATTTCCCCCAGCACACACCACAGCCCTGTTCCGTTGTGCAAGACAGAGGCTAACATTCTGGTCAGGGCCTCCCTCACAAGGCTGCTCTTGATGGGTGGAGCTCTCGAACCTGACACTTGGGAGACTAGACAATGAGGGGAATGTCTCCTTCAGTCACAGCAGAAGAGCTGGGGATATCAAGCCTGGGAGGCTTCCTGGAGAGGGAAGGGGCAGAGATGGGAACCTTAGTAAAGCCAACAGAGATCAGAGGCAGGAAGAACCTTACACACAATCCAGCAGAGGCAGGGTGTGGGCTCCCCAGAGCCACACACAAGGCCTGGTGACAGCCAGCATGGTCCCTGACTCCTAGGTCAGATAGGGGCCTGGGTTCAAAGCTGGGCTCTGACACTTAACTAGGCCCCATGGTTTCCCCACCTGTTAAACACAAAGACTTTGCCCACCTTGGTGTGATCATGTGAGATCATGACAAAGCTTAGAGTGCTACAGACACACCAATTAGAAGACATTACGGGTGGTGGTAAAAACCATCCATGGCAGGGAACCCATCCTTCTCCCTCTGCTGCTTGACCGCTGGCCCACAACTGCTGATCCTTCTTAGGTGAGATGACCCTCCCTTCTGCTGCCTCCCAGAATGCTCCAGACCACTGGGTCCATCAGTCCAATGCCTCCTTGAGACCAGGGGCTGTCTCCCCCAGGGCTCAGCCCAATAAAGGGCACAGAGGAAGCCTCCAATGCCTCCTCATTCCTTCACCTTAGAGATATGCCCTGACACAAAGACCTATCTTTCATACCCAGAAAGTTGCCCAGAAGGCCGCTAAAAAGTGCAAAGTAGGCATCATCAATCAGTCTGTAGCATGTGAGCCAAGATGAATGTCACTGTGTCCTGAGCCAGAGCTGGGGCTCTCAGGGGCCATTTCATCAACCCCTTCATCTTGTTCTCAATGAGGAAACTGAGGCCCCAAAGGAAAGGACTTGCCCAAGGTCACACAAAGTAGAAGAGGAAAGATTTAAACCCAGGTCCCTTTGACTCCAAAGCCAGTGCCCTTTCCGATGTGCCAGAGAATTACACTAGAGATGTAAGGTCAGAAAAAGGAACACGCTGTTCATGTGGGAAGAAACAGGCTCTGGATACAAAATGAAGTGACCTTGAGAATGAGGCTGGAATGTCAGGCACCATTAAGGGAAATAACCAGGGGAGAAGTCATGTACTGTGGTTGTCCCAAACATAAACATAAAGCCCCACAGGGCTCTCACGCTGTCCAATTTGGGGGCTGTGGGCATGGAACACTACCTATGCCATCAGGCTCAGCTAGGAGGGCAGTGGATAGAGCCCTGGTGCTGAGGCAGGAACACGAGTTCAGATCTAGCATGTGAACTAGCCAGTCACTTAACCTCCATGTGCCTTGGTTTCCTCACCTGTAAAGTGGGGATAATTAACAGCACCTACTTCCCAGGGCTGTTGTGAAGATCAAATGAGATAGTATTTGGAAAGGGATTAGCACAGTGCCTGGCACACAGTAGGTACACAATATAAGCTTATTCATTTCCCTCCTCTCCCAAAAAAAGACTACTCTCTGAGTGGGAATGAGGGGACAGGCAGACTGGGAAATGAAGGCAATGCAAAAACAAAATATGGTAATACTATTTTTAAACTGAAAGTTAAAAAAAGAGCTAAAGGAAGGCCCTTCATCACATTAGACACACACACACACACACACACACACACACCACATACCACACACACATACACGCACCACACACATACACGCACATACACACATACCACACATACACACACACCACACCACACACATACACATAGATACACACACACACCATACACATATACACCACACACATATACACCACACACATATACACATACACACACACCACACCACACACATACACATACATACACACACACATACACACAGTCGCTGGGGGGGGGGCTCAGAGGTCATGCACCATGGGATGGGGGTGGGGAGGGGCTACCTGCATGGCTAAGCTCCCAGACCAGGGTAAGGAAGGCTCACGTGAGGCCGAAGCACATGAGGGGCCCTGTCAAGAGGGTAAACTCAGGAATGGGCTCAAGGTCCAAGGACCTTTCTCCTTTACAGAAAATTCTTCTCAAGAGTCAGCAATCAGAGGATGTGGATATGAATCCTGGCTAACTCCCTGGGTGACCTTGGGCCAGTCAGTGCCCCTGTGTACCTCAGTGTCCTCCCCTGTAAAATCAGGGGCTTGGGGTCTTCTCATGCTGAGTGTGCCCAACTTCTCCTGAGGGAAGGGAGAGTTGGGAATAGCAGGTTACACCCCCAGGCTGGCACCATCTCTCCCATCTTTCCATGTGCCCCAACACAGTACAAAACAGGCCTAAGAGGACACAGAAGGAAAGCTGGAAGGGACCTTGGGGGCCTTCTGGTTCAGCTCTCCTCACTTTACAGAGGAGGAAACTGAGGCACAGAGAGGGGATCCTGGAGGCAAGCAACACAGAGTGGGGATGCCAGCTCCCCCAGCTCCAGGAAGGCTCCTTCTGGCCTGTTCCCTGCCGGCCTCTTCTCCCCTGGTTCCTCAGCAGCTATCTCATCCACCAGCCAGCAGGAAGCCTTGCACCCTTCCCCGTTCTGCCCTTTGCTCCCCCAACACGTGCTCATTCTCTCCAAGAAGGGATGGGGCCTCATTTCCAGCCCTCACATGCTCTTCAGCAGGGCCAGCTCCCCCGGCTTCGGGAGTGAGGTTGTATCACCTCCACTGACCTCTCAGGCTCCCTCAAGCCCGATCCTTCCTGCCTACTGAAGCTTAGCCCCTCAGACCCTGTCAATCAACAAACATTTACTAAGCACCTACTATGTGCCAGGCACTGGGCTGTAGCCATAGCTCATGCTCTGCTGAAAGGGGCAAGCCCCCTAACCTTCGGGGGGGTGGGGGGGGGGTCAGTACTCCTGCCTTTCCCGGCCCAGACAGGTGTTAAGGACCTCGTAAGCCCTCATGAGTTCCTGGTGCCTAGGCCCTGTTCCTTGTGATTAGGAACAGGGTTCTCCTGACTCCAAATCCCACTCCTCTCCACTACACCAGAATGGTGGTCAGGGGCTAAATGGAAGGGGGATGCCCCCACATCTGCCCCCATGACGTCCCTTCTCAAGCCCTGACCCAGGGACCCCTCTCACCTGAAGCCTCAGGAGCCTGAGGAGGCAAATATTCTTCCAAGAGTGCCAGACTGGCAGGCAGGCCTCTCCAAGCCTTAGTTTCCTCACTTGTAAAATGAGGATGGCCCGCCCAGGTCTACTCATCAAAGAAAAGAAGCTGCTCTGGAGGGACCAGATTCCTTCCAAAGCTCCAAGGAATGCTCAGCCCTTTCGAATTACTAGATGTTTCTCCACAGTCACCTGGGAGGCTTGAACACTTGGCCTTAGAAAAAAGGAGGGACCACCTGCTCAGGAAACTGCTCCTCAAGGGAGGGTGGGTTTCATTTGTTTCAGCATCCCTGGTGAATAAGTGGCAAACAGTAAGTGCTTAATAAATGCTTGGGAAATGGTCCCTACCAGCCACTTACTGTCCTAGAGCTGGAGAGTTAGAAGCGGGGACCCTGCCCCCCATGTCCCCAGGAGGCAGGGATCCAGCTCCATGACTTCACACCTCAGAGCTTCAGACAGCCTCCCACCTTGGAAAAGCCAACTCCACAAGGAAGGGAGAGCGCAGGAAGTCCCCAACACATCTCCTCATGAATTCAGAAGCTTCTTCTCTACCAGGGTGGGGGGTAGACTGAGGTACCACCAAAGCTCTACTGAGTTCACGGTTTTGCAAGAGCCAGCCTCCAAGAGAAGAGAGTGCACCTCCTCCACACACACACACACACACACACACACACACACACACACACACACACACACGCTTGTTTGTGGTTTCTATGTCTGGCCAAGGCAGGGGAAACATCTGGAGGGTGGCTGACACACAGGTCATTCAGCAGACGAAATGCTACAGCAGCAAGTATGGTAAGCACAGGCCACAGGAAAAAGGAGAACCCTGCAGGTCATGGGCCACTGAGGCATGCATACCCTGCCAACAGGATGGAGCCCCAGTGATGCAAGGGGAGCCAAGAAGAGGAAGAAGACTGGGGCCCTCCCCTCCCACCCCATCCCACGCTCGGCTCAGACATCTCCAAATTTAAAAGCATTAGTCATTATAATGACAAACCCCCCCTTTTCTGGCACCCCAGCCTTGTAGCCCATGGCCCTGCATCTGGCCAGTGGGACCTCAGGGAAGGCCATTCCTCTCTCTGAGTCACAGGGCATGGCCCCATGGGGCCCCAAAGACAGCCACATCCCTGCCCCTGGCCAAGACAACAGGCAAAAAGGTGAGAGGCTCGAGTCAATCCAGCCAAATGAAGGGATCCTGTCCTAGGTGCCCAGCCTCTCAGGGCTCCAACAGTCCTTGTACCATCCTCAAGGACAGGCCACATGCAGAAGCCAGCGGTCACAAGAAAGCTATCTCCAGTCTCTCTTGGCCTGAAGATTGAAAAAGGGGGATAAGTGAGATGACCTCAAAGCTCTGTCTAAGCCCAGAATTCTAGGCTCTCTCCTCTACCCATCCCCTGCTCCCTAGTTATCTGGAAGATCCAAACTGACCTGGAGCAGAGCTGTCCTTCATAAGAAAGATTTATAGTCATATTCTGTGTCACAGCATCCTGATGTGGTGCAAACCCCAGGCAGTGAGACCCTCCCCTCTCAAGAAGCCACCAGCCCCCTCTCCAGGAGCAGAGATAGCAGACATCTACCACTGGGCTCAGCTGAAAGCCACCACCCCCCCACACACACTTCAGAGAGCATGAAACAAAGGTTTAGGAAGTGACCTCCAGATTCTGAGTTCTTCTAGGACATCAGGAGAAGACCCAGGGTGGGGTTAGAGTTTGGAGGCAGGAATTATTCTAACCATTTCACAGATCAGAAAACTGAGGCCTACCTAAGCAAAGGGCCTTGTTTAGTGTCTGGGGCAGAAGTCGAAGGCAGGTCTTCCTGATTCCAGAACCAGCACCCTATCTCCCCTCCTCCCTTAACCACTGCCAGGTAACACAGGAGGGGATCTCAGCAAGGATCAGACCCTCCCACTTCTGCCTCCTCATCCCACTGAACAAACTAGGCCAGAGGAACTATGAGCAGAATTTGCTTCTGGGACTGGGCCGGGAATTCCCTGTCATTACAGCACAGGCTTCCCAAATAGATGGGAGACATGTCCTTGAAGGAGTTTTAGGATGTAGACACAGAAAACCTCATATATAACCCTCCAGGCCAAGTCCCTCATTTTACAAAGAGGGAAACTGAGGCTCAGGGAGGAAAAGGGTAGAAGCAGCATTTGAGCCCAGGTCCTCAGACTCCAAATCCGACCTTGTCACCTCCCCCAGGACTCTGGGGGGACCAAGAGGAAGGACAGACACAAGCTATCTTCCCCATCAGACACATGCCCACAAGTCCCCTTGACTTCCTACCTGGAAAAACCTGACTTCCTTTCTCCTCCAACGCTTCTGGCTCTGACCTCCTCCCTTCCCCCTTCTTCCAGTGCAGGAGGCCAGGAAAATTCAAGTGAGTCACTCTCCCCTTTCCTGCCCCTCTCCCCTATGACCTGGAAAGGGGGAGAAGGAAGCTGGGGGCAGACGGGGTACCCTGTGGGGTCCACATCTTTAAGAGTCTGGATGGGAGGGAACACCACTGGTGATGAGAGAGGAGGTTTTGTTTTTACTCAAAATAAGGGGTGGAACTGAAAATACTATTCTAGTGAATTTAAATCATGCTACTTTCAGAAGTCTGTGTTTTCCCTTTGGTTACGTGGTTGCCAGGCTTGCGATGCCAATCCCAATGCCCCCACTCCAACCACACCCAGGCAGGCTCCAGCCAGGGGGGGTGGGATGCCCAAATCACTGTCACCATCACCCATCACCAGCCTCCAAATAGGAAGCCAGAATGTGGCTGGGGGCCAGGTCACAGTCACAGGGAGGGAGGGGAGAGGGAAGGCTGCATTCCAGGCATGAGCCCAGCCTGGCTCAGCAAGGCAGGATCCTGGGGAGGAAAGAGGGGTACAAGACAGGAACCTAGCTCTCCTTGCCCTGGGCTTCTACCAAGGGCCCGATCTCCCCATCCCAGGGAGCTCACCCAGTCCAGAAACTCCAACTTGTAACCTCTCCCTGGGCTTGGAGCTCCTGAACACTCCTACCAACCAGCTTTGTCCCTGAGGCACTAGCTTCCCTCCAGACCTCAGTGTTAACCCTCCGTGAAATGGAGCCACGACTCCGGCCTGAAAGGTATTATCATCATTCATTATTGGAGCCGTGATCCAGGCACAGCTCTGTCCACTTTATAACAATGACAAAGTGTCACTCAGTTTTCCCGATAAGCTCGCAGGCTTCTTTGGCAGTTACTTTTAATCTTGTTTAAGTAAATATCATTTGATATAAAGAACGTCATCTGAGTTATTCAAAACTGCATGACTTGAATAAACATCAAAATCAGTTTTATTGTAGGGTTGACATTAAAAAAATGTGAATGATTGTGGGGAGGCAGAGACCGAAACCTGAGACAAAAATGAAACAGCCTTGCCTGCCTTCTGGGGCAGAAGAGTGGTACATCTTCCTCTAGCCCTTCTGGGTCTGCAAAGCTTTTTTTACACACATCAGGTCAGAGGATGCTCACCAGAACCTAATGAAGCAGGTGCTATTAATATCACTCCCATTTTGCAGGTAACAAAAGTGAGGTCCAGGGCCACACAGCTACGAAGTGTCTGGGAGGGGACTTGAAGTGAGCTCCTGGGGTGAGCAGTGGCTACAACTGTCAGGCCTGGAGTCAGGAAGTACCAAGTTCAAATCTGGCCTCTGACATGTACTAGCTGTGTGACCCTGGGCAAGTCACTTCACCCTATTTGCCTCAGTTTCCTCATCTGTCAAATAAGCTGGAGAAGGAAATACAAAACCACTCCAGAGTCTTTGCCAAGAAAACCCCAAATGGCATGAGGAAGAGTCAGACATGACAGAAAGGACTGAACAGAAGAGTAGGCAGAGGAAAGCCTCTGGGGATCCTCTGGAGAGGGGTGTCCTCCACTCAACCCCCAGCCAAGTTCCAGAAACCACAAACCTGAGGGCAGGGGCTGAGTGCGTACCAAGCCATGCGATGATCCACTTTAGAGGAGAGAAGTGGGTGTGGGGCTCCCCCTGATCTGGAGCTGGGGACGGGGTCCTGACCAGCCACTGGGAGGTCCAGGTAATCTGGGAGGGAAAAGGCAAAGGAAAGGGCAGAAGCCTCCAGCTGTGTTGGGGGCAGAGGAAGAGCCTTAAACTGTTAACTGTGGTCAATGTCTACAGGTCAAACCCATCAGCCATCCCTCTCGGGCTGGCCCAAACACAAGGTTCAGCCCAGCTCCAGGCAGCTCAGACATTAACACTTAGCTTCCAGCCTCCATCCAGCTACTAGCACTAAGTCAACAAACTCTAGAACAGACCCAGGAGCTGGGGAGAGACCAATGGCCTAGAGTTCAAATCCAGCTTGAGCTCCCTGCTAGCTGGGAGGCCCAGGTCAAATGCTATCACCCTCTGCACCTCACTTCACCCATAAGAAACGTGAAGGTTATAATAACACAGTTGTTGTGAGGAGTAAATGAGAATATGGCTAAGACGCTTTGCAAACCTTAAAATGGCAATGCTGGTTTTTATTAGCTGCTATCACACCCAAGAAATCTTTCATCATAGGGAGGTCCTGCAGCCTTCCCAAAGGGTCCCTTGCATCTCTCAGTGACTCAAAGCGGGGGCTAGGTCAGATTCTACAGGGAAACTGCCCTCCCAACCAAGTAGGACTGAGGCTCAGTCTGAAATGGGGGTGGGGAGGGAGGAGGAGTTTAAGACCCGAAGAAACCCCTGATTCCCACCCTAGCCTGCCCCACTCCCTTCACTAGAAATGGGGCACCAGGGCAGAAAGGTGGTCAGGGGTCTGGTCTGGCTAGTCCAGCAAGAGAAAGTGAGAACTGGAGGTGAGAAGGGCAATGGAGTTCTCAGAATGATGGGGGGGTAGGGAATAGTTCAGCTGCCCCCCAGCTGGGGGCCCCACCAGCCCCAGATCACCTTGGAGCTGCTCCAGAGCCAGGAAGGAAGGAAAGGAGGACTGGGGGAGGGAGAGACTAACAGATCTCTGGCCCAGACACACCGGCAGTCCAGCTGGGTGATGCAAACAGACCACATGACCCCTCATCCAGCCACCTAGCAGCAAGTCAGGAGGGAAGAGGGAGGGGAAGACCAGGTCAAGAGCCAGCCTTGCCAGGGACGGGGGAAGAGACCCCTGGTGCCCCTCTCCCTTCCACATCATGCAAACTCCTTTCATTAGACACAGGAGTTTTCCTGGGCCTTCTTCTACCTTTGTCTTTGGCTCACCCTGGACGCCCACACCAAGCCCCTGTTGCTCTCCCCAGGAAGCCCTCCCCGGAGGCTGCCTCCATTCACACCTGCAGAGAGCCTGGGCCAGGCTCAGCTGGTGGGGGTAGGGGGGACACCTCAGCACAGCAGGGTGGTTTCCTGGGAAGGCAGAGCACAGAGGACCCAAGGACCAGCTGCCCCCTAGACACATCTGCATAAAACCAGGGTTCAGAACTAAACAAACATTTTTCCCATTAACCACACACAGATGCTGGACAGCCCCCTTCCTCCCTCCTGGCCCTCCTCTCCCCTGAAGAGGAAACTGAGTCAGTGCAGTGTCAGCTAGGAGAAAAAGGAGGGCCCATCTGAACCCACCACTGCCAGCCTTCTTTCCAAGGCCAGATGAAAGAGCCCTAAGCTGACCACCAGGGGCCTCCCCCGCGACTGTCAGAACCCTTGGGGTTTACCTGGATGTCACCTGCTCTCCCCCTTCCCCATCACCCTGTTGGAGCCGTCGACCCTCCCCGGTCACTGCCCCCACCCCAGCTCTTCCCAGAGCAAAGATTACAATGAGGTCATCACTCTGGGTCACCCTTCATCCCAGCTCGGGAGTCAGAAGAGCTGGGTTCAAGTCCAGACCCTGGGCCAGACAATCCACACCAAGAAACATCTGACCCAGCGCCTCCTCGGGGCAAAGTCCCGGGCCAGGGGATGGGAATACTGGGGCACAGAGAAACGTGGCTGAGAGAGGGCAGGGAAGTCATCCATCCCCTCGGGACGGGCTTCCTGGCCGCGCCGAGCACAGGGCCGGGCCTTGGGTTCCAACCCGGCCTGGTTCTGCGCAGACAACGGAGGCGCATTTACACACCAAGTCACCGGGTCGTCCGAGGCTCCGGCGGGCGTCTGGGCCAGGACTCGGGGAAGCCTTAAAGCCCTAAGTGAACGCGAGCGAGCGGGGCGCACCCGGGTGACCGCGCACACACGGGTGACCACATGTACACAGGTGACCGCACACAGCCGGGTGATCACGCACACACACACACACGCTCCTGGGTGACCGCGCACACACGGGTGACCACACGTACACAGGTGACCGCACACACCCGGGTGACCACACACACACAGGTGACCGCACACACCCGGGTGACCACGCACACACACACACAGGTGACCGCACACACACACGCCCGGGTGACTGCACACACACGGGTGACCACGCACACACACCCGGGTGGCCGCACACACGCACAGCCCCAGCTCCGCCAGCGCAGCGTCCCCGTCCCCCGCGGCCTGGCCCGGGCACTCACTGCGTGTGCTGGGCGCGGCCCTGGCGGAAGACCTCGTCCAGGGCCACGCTGGCCCGGCCCAGAAACTTGTCGATGCCGATGAGCGAACGGTGCATGGCGGTGAGCACGAGCTCGCAGGCCGGCTCGGCCGGGCCCGGGGCCGGGGCGTCGGGGGCCGCATCCTGCGCCCGCAGCAGCCCGTCCAGCGCCCCGGGGGCCAGCTCGAAGACGCACTCCTCGCGCCACTCGGGGCACCCAGAGCTCTTCTCCACCACCGACGTGCTGTACTTCTCGCGGCCCACCTGGATCACAGTGTACGCGTCGCTCGTGCTGCTGCCCCCCGCGCCTTTGCCCCGCAGCCCGCGGGCCTGCAGCACCGTCACCTGGACGTGCGTGGGCAGCCAGCGCGCCGGCCCGCCGGGGGGTTCGGGGCTGCGCCGCAGGGCCATAGCCGCGCCCGAGGACCCGCGCCCCGCGAGCGGAGGACTGGGGCCTGAGGAGGCGCGGCCCCTGCAGCGGCGGCGGCGCCCCGGGGTCCAGACGCCCTCCGCTCTCTCCGCTCCCTTCGATCCGCTCGTGCGGGGCGCGCCGGCCGGCCGCGAGCCCGGACTGACGTCACCGCCGGACCCGCCCCCTCCAGGCCCCGCCCCGGACGTGGCCCCGCCCCCGGCCAGGCGCCCGCCTCTCGCCCGGCCGCCTCAGCGCCCAGCGGCCCGGGCGGGGGCGGGGCCGGCGGACATGGGGGCGGGGCAGGAGGTCGGGGGCGGGGCATGGGGCGGGGCCGGCGTTGCGGTGAGCTGCAGTGCAGAGCAGAGAGGGCGGGGCTAGGGAGAGCGCCTCTGTAGCATCCTGGGGGCGGGGGGAGGGGCAGTGCGGAGCCCTAGCCGAGGCTGCCCCGCCCCCCCCACCCCGCTCGGTGGCCGCGGGGGTGGGTCCCGCTCTGCGGAGAGAGGGGAGAAGGGCACAGCGCCCACACCCCACCCTGGACCCGGGCCCTGCTCCGCCCCTCCCTCTCCTCCTCCACCGTCCCCTCCTCCACTTTCCTCTCCTCCCTTGCCTCGTCTTCCCCTCCCCTCTCTTGTCCTCCGGCCTCTCTCCTCCCCTCCCCCTCCCCCCCTCTCCCCTCCCCTCCTCCTCCCCCCCTCTCCCCTCCCCTTCCCCTCCCCTTCCCTCTCTCCTTCCCTCCTCCTCCCCCCTCTCCCTTCCCTCTCCCTTCCCTCCCCCTCCCCTCCCCCTCCCCCTCCCCCTCACCTCCCCCTTGCTTCTCCCCTCCCCCTCTCCCTCCCCTCCTCCTTTCCTCTCCCCTCCCCCTCCCCTCCCCTCCCCTCCCCCTCCCCCTCACCTCCCCCTTCCTTCTCCCCTCCCCCTCTCCCTCCCCTCCCCTCCCTCTTCCCTCCCCCTCCCCCTCCCCTCCCCCTCCCTTCCCCTTCCCTCTCCCCTCCTCCTTCCCCCTCCCCTCCCCCTCTCCCCTCCCCTCCTCTCCCTCTCCCCTCCCCCTCCCCTCTCTCTCCCTCCCCCTTCCCTCTCCCCTTCCCTTTCCCTCTTCCCTCCCCCTTCCCTCTCCCCTCTCCCTTCTCCCTCCCGTCTCCCTCCTGTCCATCTCTTGCTTCTCTGCAGCCCTCCCTGCCTCCCATACCCCCATAAGGGTTGTGAAGGGGTTGGGCCCTGGGCCCCTGAACCCCGGGACACGAGGTCTGGGGGCCGCACCTCTTGGAGACTGGAGGAAAGCCCTGCAGTGAGTCCAGACCCCAAGGGGAGGGGAGGGGAGGGGTCTGGTGCCCTGGAAACAGGCTGGCTTCGCAGTCCGAAGTGCAGGGTTCAAATTCAGACAGTCCCCGGCCCCCACGTGATCTTAGGCGATCGGTCCCGCAATCCTCTACGAAGAGCCTGGGGTGGGGCTCGCCCCCCGTGGGGGTGCCTCGGGAGCCCTGCCTGTTACTCGTTCGTGGACAAGGTTCACGGACAAGTCTCACTCCTTCCTCCTCTAAGTGGCTGCTAAGGTCAGTCTACAAACCCCGATTAAGACGACAATCCCCCCACGACGTCACGGAACTCTTTGAAAACCAAGGACAAACAAAACAAAGTGACAAAGTGCCAGAAGTGGCTCCGGTGTCCTCCTCCGTCACGATTCCGAGGTCCTTGAAAGCTGTGCAGTTTTGGGGGGGCCCTACCAAAGTGGGGAAGCCGTTTGGGCTGAGGACCCGCTGATTAAGCCTGGAGAGGGTCTCCCCAGCAATCTGGGCAAAGGGTGATGAGCTTTGCAGCCACATGGACTCTGGAAAACCGGCTACTAAACCCGAGAGAGTCCAAAATGTGCCGGGCCGGAGGCTTTCTCAGGCCACCCTCTCTGTCTTTGGAATGAATACTGAAGCGGGCCAACGTGCTTTTTAGTAATGCTCTACAGGCTCTTTCCTTTGACCTCTACCATCGCCGTGCTAGGAGAATTATCCTCATTTACACGGGAAGAAACTTAGGCTGGGGAAGGTTGCATGAAGTAGGACCTCACCCTCCTAGGATCCTGGCTGCTGAGCAGCTGGGAGCCTCAGAGGACCCCCTAGTCCACCTCCAGAACCCAGGGCTCCTTCAGAGGCAGCAGGCTCCCTTGCAGACAACTCACATTTCTGTCTTACTTTTCAAAGTCACAGAAACCCTGGGACTCAGTTCTAATAGTCTTATTCCTATTTTAGAGATAAGGAAGTTGGGAATGAATGACTTGCCCAGGGTCATTCAGCTACTTGTTGGCTGATGTGAGGTCAGATCTTTCCATGACCGTACTCCATATTTGACAGTAAGCTTCCCGAGGACAGGGTTCAGGTCAGGAGAGAGTAGCCAAAAGGGGGAGGGTTTGAAACAAGTCTCTTCCCTCAGTTGTTGTGTGCTTTGGGCCTCCTCAGACTTAACCTACTTGGGCCTCAGTTTCCTCATCTGTAAAAACAGGGTCCCTTCTTATCAGTGACGCTGAGGTCCTATGATTCTCTAGTCTGTTTACCTTGATTAGCCCAGACCCACCCACCAGGATCACAAGCTCAGGACCTTCCCAGTATATGATCAGTCCTCATTATCAACCATATACAGTACTTGAAAGCACCCCCACCCCAACCATGGCCCCATTCCAGGAGCTTGGGGAGTTAATCTAGAACAGAGAATGTGTTCAGGGGCATGGGGATGGAGGGAGCAGAGCTATGCAAGCAAGGCACAGCCAGGGAGAAAGTGACGAAGCAGCCAGTTCATGAATAAATGAATAAACATTAATATTTAAATATTCTCCCTGAGCCCAAGAATTAGTGCTTGGATCCTGGAGAGAAGAGGGGGAGTTAGAGCCCCTGGCTGGCCTTGGTCGTCCCAGGAAGCCCTGGCCATAGGCAAAGATAGCACAGTGACATTCAGTGACCTCTGAGGTCTCTTACAGCTCTAAATAGAGTGCCAAATTGGTACTGCTTGATGGAACCAGGACTGCCCTCCACTGATGCAGATCATGACCCCTGTTCCTGGCTGTACAGGTGTTCCCCTGAGTTTGCCTCAGGGGATACACCCAACATACTGAGGGCCTTTCTTAATTTTCCCTGATCTTGCCTAGATGCCAATGGAGCATCCCACCTTCTTGATAGGTGACCCTCTGTTCTGCTGGCACACATTTATTTGATGACATCCTTATCGCCAACCAACCCTGCAGTGCTAGTCTTTGTTTTAAAGCATTTGCCAACAGGCTGCTCACACCCACCCTGACCCTCTCTCCACAATACCTTTGCAAGAGGCAAGGAGAAAAGTAGATCAGGAGATCGTGGAATTCATCTAGTCCAAGCCTCTCATTTTGCAGATGAAGAAACAGGTACTGAGAGCCAAGATAGAACATTCAGCTTCGAGTCAGAAAAACCTGGGTTTAGATTCTGCCTATGACAGTTACTAGCTGGGTAACCCTGAGCAAGTCACCTAAAGTCTGAGTCTCCATTTCCTCATCCTTCTCCTCTCCAAAGGAAGGTAAATTTGGATGGCCAGAGGATGCCCAGTTAACTTGGGGTTTACTGGCTAGATTTCTTCCTTGCCTTGCCTTTCCCGAAACCTTAAACCTACTGCACTCTCAAGCCCACAAATTGGACAACACTTAGGCCCCTGCCTGAGCTCCACTTAGGCTGTTTTCTGGCTTGAGTGATTATCAGTAGTAACTGTTGCTATTTCCCTCCCACCTTTTAGTTATTTTTCTTTGCCTCATTAAAGGGGCCATTCCCTGACTACTTCTTAAACACTTCTTAAACAGGCCTATTCACTGAATGGGCATTACCTCACCCTAAGTAAGTATCTGAATAGACTTTGGCCTAAAGGGACCAGGATCTCCCATTGCATCCTGGGCCATCTTCAGTCATCCTGATGAATATCTGGTCATTGGATCCAGATGGCTCAGGAGGGGAAAGTGAGACTGGTGACCTTGCACAGCCCTCCCTCAATCAAAGCAAAGTCAAGTGCAAGTCGTATCATTTCTCTGATGGCATAATCTTTTTCAACAACAAAGGACAAATACAACAACCTACCTCTGCCCCTTCCTTACACACAGGCACATACTTTCATCCTGTCCCTGATTCTGCCCAAGGGGAACAAGACTAGACCAAATGAAGACTTTCTCATTGGAGGTTATTCCCTGAAAGGGCTGAAAAGAGCTTAGGCCTGCAAGCCCCATTGGAGTCAACAGTGTGATATAGCCTTTAAGAAAACTCCTGGGATCTCCGACTACAATCAGAGAGGAGCTGTGTCCAGAACCCAAGACGACAGTCTAGCTGTCCTCTGCTCTGGTCAAGGGGCCGTGGGAGTGTGGGGGCTCCCTTCTCAGCAGTATATTTTAGGAGGACCTGGAAAGGCTGGAAAGACCAAAGGACAGCATGGCCGCCAGAATGGTGATGGACCTCAACATCCTGCTAGGGTAAGTTGCAGAGAAGCGTAGAAAAGAGAAACATTGGGGAGCACATGGTGTCTGGCTACCTATTTGAAGGGCTGCATTGGGAAAGAGAGCCTGACCTTGTTCTGATGAGCCTAAGAGGGCAGAACTGAGAACAATAGGAGGAATCTAGTTGAATGGCAAAAACTTTCCAAAAGTGGGATTGGTCGCCTTGAGGGGTGGTAGGCTCCATTCACTGGAGGTATTCAAACAAAAGGTTGTATGACTAATTAGTCATCCCTGTCCGAGATGAGGAAGATGGGATATTCTTGTTCCAATCTCAACAAGTTCATTTGTTTCTGAGACCCCTGCCACCTGGGACATTCTGTAATTCTGAAACTCAGTATAAGCTCTACCCCTAACTTGAGTACATCGCTTCCCCATTTCAGGCTCATACTCACAAAACATCTTAACACCAATTTTCTCCCTGTGATATTAAATGTTTGTACATCATGGATCACCCCAATCTATGAATAATCAAAATTTCAGGAGACCCAGAGGACATAATATGGAGTATTTGTCTGTGGTTGGATGGTCCTTTCACAGGGAGAGGCGTAAGGGCATCATCCAGGAACTGTATGATGGGAAAAGAAGGTGAGCCAGTTACATGTCAACAGCATGAGATTAAAAAACAGACAACTTGTAATTAATTAATTTTTAAACTTTTTTTTACTATTAGGAAGTTGACAAATATCCACAACCATAAACATCTCCATATACTGTTAAGAACAGAAGAAGAAAATTTCATGTGACACTGAATTTCCTGACCGTGTAGGCTGGATTGGGTTTTTCTGGCCAATTTCATATTGAAACATGGAGGTTCAACATTGCCTGGCTAGTCTGGGTCCCTTTTCAACTTTCTTTTGTTCTTTTAAATGTGTTTTTTGAACGATTCACTAATAATATTTTCTTTCTTTTCTTTTCTTTTTTTTTTGGTACCCTTGCTCAAAACAAAGTCAAGTGCAAGTCATGTCATCATTTCTCTGATGGCATGGTCTTCTTCAGCAACGAAGGATGAACACCACAATTCCTACAACTGCCCACCAACTCTCTACCCGACTACCCCCCAAAAAAAGTTTTCCTTTGTAACAAATAAATACAGTCATGAAAAACAGAAATCCAAATAATTTTTTACCAAATTTCTCTGATAAAAGCCTCATTTCCAAGATATATGAGACTGATTCAAATGCAGTAAAACAAAGAGCCATTCCCCATCAAATAAATGGTTGAAAGATATGAAAAGGGTGTTTTCAAAGAAAGAAATACAAGTTATCAACAGTCATATGAAAGAGAACTTAAAATCACTAATAATCAGAGACATGAAAAATAAACATCTCTGAGGCTCCATTCACACCCACTAAATTGGTAAAAATGACAAAATAGGAAAATAACAATTCGTTGGAAGAGCCAACACAAAACAGACCCATTAATACACTGTTGATGGAGGCATTGTTCAGCCATTCTGAAGAACAATTTGGAACGATGCCTCAAAAGTTACTAAACTGTATAGCCTCTGATCCATCAACGCTACTGCTGACCTAGATCTCAAAAAGATCACAGAAAGAACAAAAACATTTATAGCAAAGAACTAGACGCTAAGGAGGGGCCCATTAACTCTCCGTACGATGGAGAAGCAAAGCAAATTATTTTATATAGATGTAATGCAATAGCACTGCGTTATACAGAATGATGGGCAACTAGGGGGTGAAGCAGATAGAGTGGCAGGCCTGAGATCAGGAAGACCCATATTCAAATATGGCTTCAGACACTTACTTAGTAGCTGTATGACCCTGGGCAAGTCACTTAACCCTGTTTGCCTCAGTTTGCCTCATCTGTAAAATGAGGTAGGGAAGGAAGCAGCAAACCACTCCAGAATCCTTGCCAAGAACACCCCAAATGAGGTCACAAAGAATCAGACATGACTGAAACAACTGAACAATAGCAGCCAATGCACTAGTTTCAGAGAAACGTGGGGGAACCATGCAAACTGATATATATTAAAGTGCGCAGAATCAGAACAATTTATATAGGAACAACATTGTAAAAAATAATAACTTTGAAAGAGTCAAGAACCCTAATCAATAACTAACCACGACTCAAATCAATTCGGCAAATATTTATTAAATGCCTACTGCGCGCCAGACATTGTGCTAAGCATGGATGATGCATGAAAGGTGCTACCTACCGCCTCACCAAGGGGGGATAGACTCAAGACGCAGAATGATCTGCCGATTTCTGGAGGTGGAGGATGGAGGGATTTGTTTTTGCTTGGCTATGTTTATTTGATACAAGGTCTTGCTGTTGTTTTTCTCAATAGGGGGAGGGGGCATGGTGGAAAAAGGGAAGGAAGGAAAGAAAAAAAGGAGAAAAGAAAAGCATTTTAAATGCAAAAAAAAAAATGGAAGAATCACAGACAAATAGGGCAATTTTGAAAGTTATATTTTGAATTTATTGTATCTTTTAAAAGAAAAGTAAGCTTTAGATGTTCAAAGTTTTATGAACAATCCTCTTTTTCTGTCCCGTAATGTATATGGAAAATCCATTTTATTTAGTCTTTGTTAAATTCAGAATGAAAAAGGAAGAATTTAAAATAGCAACAATTCCTGTGTAATGTTAAAAGACCTAGAGGAAGGTTCACAGCACATTGTCAAGGTTCAAACGTGGGCAAGGATGGGCTGCTATGTGCACCCATGGAGCCTCACGTCGGTGAGGTCACAGATCTTTTGAGGTAGACAATGAGATATCTGAACAGACTTCTGATGGACTTTCTAGGTTTAACATCTTCTGACATCTTGAGGTCTGATGCTTCAAACTTACCTACCGGGAGCCAATGGAACCCCTGGACACTTGGCCCCAGCACTATCTCTCTGAAGGATGGCCTCTCTCATCTACTTTCCTGCAAGCCTGAGACCTAATGCTCACAATAGATGCTTTAGGTGAGTTAGGAAAGATAGGATTGTCCTCATGTTATAGAAGGGGAAACTGACACAAAAGTGAGGTTATGAATTTACAATGTAATTTGGTCTCTAGGATCACAGATCTAGATCCGGGAGGCTCTATAGAGGCCTCCTAGTCTAACCTCCACATTATTTTTTTTAATTTAAACATTTTTATTCAAAGTTTTGAGTGCCCTCTCCCTCCTTCCCTCCCCCGCCCCGAAATGGTACGCAATCAGATGTAGGTTATACTAGTGTGATCTTATAAAACATTTCCATATTAGTCATTTTGTGCAAGAAGACTCAAGAAAAAATGAAAGAAAGTGAAAAATAGAATGCTTCAGTCTATATTCAGGCAATATCAGTTCTTTCATCATTGGTCCTTCGGGATTGTCATGGATCATTATGTAGCTGAGAATAAGTCATTCACAATCCTTCATCACACAATGTTGGTGTTACTGTGTACAACGTTCTCCTGGTTCTGTTCACCTCACTCTGCCTCAGTTCATCTAAGTCTTTCCAAATTCTTACAGATAAAGAAACTGAGAGCCAGAGAAGCAGTTTGTCCAGGGTCATACAGGTAAGAGATATTTCAGTGGGAGAGCAGATGTTTTACGAACCAGATGTTAAAAATTCTTCCTGAAAAAAAGAGTTCTGATAATTTCTCTTTGTGTAGGCAACTCCCTGGGGACATTTCAAATAGGATTTGATTTACACAAAATTAATTTGCTTAAACAATTAAGAAACTCATTACCTTCTTCCCTGACTTGCTCCTGACTTGTTGCCTGTGTAATTGCCTCTACCCACCCAATCCAACCTGAAGGTCAGGTACTAGAAGGTCCCACTCCCCCCATGGGCACAATTTGACTCAACAAACTTTTATTCATCATCTATTACGTGTAAAGCACTGTTCTAAGGACCCAGAGTTGTTGGGTTGATTGGCTTTTTGGGTTTTTTTTAACATGACATGGTTATGGGATCAGATTTGCACAAATGCTCGTTATAATAACTAACATTTGTATATTTCAGATTGACAAATCACTTTCAACATGTTTGTGAGTCTGATTCTCACAACAACCCTGGGAGGTAGATGTTGTTATTATCCCCATAAGGCGCACAGAGGTTAAATGACTTGCCCATGGTCACACATCTAGAAGGTATCTGAGGCTAGATTTGAACTCAAGACTTCCTGACTCCAGTGCTTTGTGCACTGTGGCACCACCTAGTTACCTAAAAGAGAAAGATTCTGAATGGTAGCCAAAACGGCTGTTCAATTTGAATTAATGACATTGTTATGGAGCCTTCAGAGAGCCTTCACAGGCCAGAAATTGCACTTGTTTCCCTAGTCAGTCAATCCGTAAGCATTTATCAAGCTAATACTTTGTTCCTAGCATCTGCTGGAGCATGTTGGAAATTCTTGGACCTGGTATATTTATTAGAAGTTAACAAAAAGAACTGAATTGATTCATACCCAGCCCTCACAGGACCTTAAATGAAATCCATTGAATAGGATGGAATGGAATGATACATTTCAGGACACGTCTTCTCTGAACTTTAGAGTCCACATCTATGGGGACGGCAATGGAAGATTTCCACTACAATAACAATGTTTGATTTTTCTGTAGCTGCTAAGCGTTGGAAGCTGGGTCTTATCTTCCAATCAAGTGTTTCATTAAAACTACCCTTGGTTTTCTGTAATAATAACTAATATTTCCATAGCACTTTAAGGTTTGTGAAATGCTTTATGCACATGGTCTCATTTTAGCCTTACAAAGTCCTTGTGAAGCATTGTTATACCCATTTCACAGACGAGGATCCGGATCCTCAGAGAGGTTCAATGAGCCCAGGGTCACATAGCTCCAAAGTGTCAGAAGCAGGATGTGAATGAGGGTCTCCTGTCTCTACCCTTAACGTTGTATCCATCTGCCTCCCAGAGCTGTTGTGTACCCTAAGAAGATTAACGTGGGCACTGAGATGGCGAGCGGGCTTCGTTGTCACACAGAATGAGATCTGTTTGTATGGGGAGTTTGTTGGTGTTGGCTCCTTGGGTGGCCTTCAAAGTGTGTAGAAAGCATCCGGTGTGAATGTCAGCAGTCACCCAGGCAGGAAGTCCCATCCTGACCAAACCTCCTTTCCCCTTGACCCTTGGAGGTTCGATTTGGCAAGATCACATTTCCTCCCAGCTGTTGCAGAGGGACCTGTGTGGGGCCCCCTCGGGGACCCTTGATGTGCTGTGTGGGGTTCCCAGAAGGGGAGGGGAAAGAGCCTCAGGGAAACATAGACTCCTGGAGCAGGAGGGGAGGACCTGAAAAGTCTTTGGTCCAAACCCCACCCCCCCCCAATCCTGCTCCACCCAATTATTACAAAACAAAAACAAAAACCCCAAAAACCTTTAGAGCCTGAGAGACAATCTGGTACTTTAAGTGCCATAAAAACAAACAACCCCCTCCACTCACCCTCCCAGAAAAAAAAAACCTTGTTAGCTATAGTGTCAGGAGACCTAAACTTTGATCCTGGCTCCAACTACCTTAGGCAAAATGCATCACCTCCTGAGGCTTTCATTTCGTCCTCTATATAAACAAGACTGGCTTAGATGAGGGTCGTATTCCAGGGCCACTCTAGCTCTAGATCCATGACATCTGGATCCCGGGGTACAAGAAAGGCTGGCTTGGTTCTGGCTGGGGACGCGGGTGGGTATAAAGAAAGCTACTGACTAACTCGGAAGGCCTTCGCCAGATGACTTTGGACGTTTCTCTCCTAATCTTCTTGGTCACAGACAATCCGAGAGACAGAAGTCTTGACAAATTTGGAATTATAAGCACCCAGTCAGAGAAGGTTCTGAAGACTCGGCCAAGTCTCTGGGTCAGTGCTTACACCCTGCTGAGACACTGACCGCCCCACCAACTTGAAAGAAACTCTGAAAAACTGTGACTTATCAGGTAAAAGCTTCAGGCCAGCCTCTCCTAGTTGACCCAACACTTTCAGCATTCTGTGCCAGTGATCTTCCAAAGTCTTACCCCAGCCCCGCAAATGCCAATGATGTCATCAGTCAGTCACTCAATAAGCATTAATTAGGCACCTACTATGTGTCAGCTACTCTGCTAAATGCTTTGGATGCAAAGAAAGGTAAAAGACAATCCTTTCTTTCAGTCAATATGCATTTATTAAGTGCCTACTGTGTGCCTGGTACTCTGCTAAGGCCTAGGGATACAAAGAAAGGGAAAAGACACTCCTCCCACTCAAGAAGCTCACAGTCTAATGGGAGAGACAATACATAAACAGATATGTATTAACAAGACTTAGGAAAAATTGGGATTGTCTCAGAGGGAAAGCACTAACACCATGGGGAACAGAGAAGGGCCTCCTGTGGAAGGTCCGATACTTGAAGGAAGACATAGATGAGGCAGGTGAGCATTCCAACCTTGGGGACAGCCAATGCAAATGCCCAGAGTTGAGAGGTGGGGTGTCATATGTGAGAAACAGCAAGGTGACGAGTGTCACTGGATCACAGAATTAGTCTGAGACAGAGGGGGGGCTTTTTTATTTGTAAGAAGCCTAGAAAGGCAGGAAAGGACCACGTTATGATAGGTTTTCAAAGACAAATAGGATTTTATATTTGATCCTACAGTAAACGGGTAGCCACTGGAGTTTACTAGAAAAGAGAATGATATGTTCTTTAGGAAAATCACTTTGACAGCTGAATGGAGGATGGGCTAGAGAGGGGAGGGACTTGAGGCAGGTAGACCCTCCCCCTCAGCAGCAATTGTGTCAGTCCAGGTGGGAGGGAGGAGGGTCCTGCATCAAGATGGGGCAAGGTCAGAGGAGAGAAGAGGGCATAGTGGAGAGATTCTGGGAACCAACACTTCCATGCACTTCACATCTCTGACTCCTTTCTCCATCAGCTTTTGCAAAGCGATAGGTTTCCCTGAGAAAATTGTTTGAATCCAGATGAGCTTGTTCAGTCATAGGAATCAGATCATCTCCACCACATGAATCCAAGGCTGAGAACCACTCCCCGCCTGACTTTCTTGTGGAAAAAGCACTCAGGGCACTGCTATTCCCCTTCATGGCATCCCAGTCCATGGCATCTGGAACACCTGGCACCCTAATCCAGAACAGGTCCTTGGCTCAAAACCTCTCAGCCTGCACACATTCTTGACTTTCCATTCTGCTTCAGTATCATCAGTGGTCTTAGCCAAGGCAGAGCAGTGATGGACAACCACAGGAACTCTGTCAAGAAGGACCAGCCCCAACAGTCCCAGGAATACCTTCTCATTTGTGGGCCATGTGAGTAAACCAGGAAAGTCTCACTGCAGAGGCGGATTTGAAGGCAGAAGCCCAAAGAGGATGAAGAGAGAGATGGAACAGGGTAAAACGTTGGTTGTTGGGGGGAGGTCTCTTTGGGAAAGGTCTAAAGACAATAGAGGCTCAGCAGGCCTGATATAGTACTACCTCTATTAGGATGTAACCAGAGAGGGTACATTCGGCACCTACTGAGAACCTGGGATCCATGGGTCTCTCAAACTTAGAAGAGAGCCTTGAAAGTTAGAAATGTCCTTGGGAACAGTTCTCATGTTTCCAGTTTGGGGAGGGCCTATTAGACTTCCCTACCCCATAAAGGAAGTCCTAGAGTTACATGAGTAACTGGAATGTTACTTGGAGTGTTGCTGAGTCTCTTTTGTTTCATCATGTCCCACTCTTCATGACCTCATTGGGGGTTTTCTGGGCAAAGAGACTGGAGTGGGTTGCCATTTCCTTTTTCAGCTCATTTGACAAATGAGGAAACTGAGGCAAGCAGGGTGAAGTGACTTGCCCAGGGTCACACAACTAGTAAGTATCCAAGGTCAGATTTGAACTCAGGAAGGTGAACAAAAATCAGAGTTGCTCCTTGTTTAAGGCCTTAAGTGATCTTTTTAAGGCTTTATGTGGGCCACTCTTTCTGTCTTAGAGGTTAAACCTATCTCTCACTTCAGCTATCTTGGAGGAGCTTAAGGACCAGTCAAGATTTTCTGCATCATGGAAAAACAACAAGTCTTTTCAAGGTGTTTGTTTCCCTAGAAATGGTCATGTTCCATGAAATGACCCCTATGGGCCCATCTCCACAAAGATGCAGAGGGTTCAACCCCTGATACACTAATAACAAGAAATTCAAGTTAAACCATCTCTAGGGTTCTACATTAGATTGGCAAAGATGATAAACACAGAAAATGTCGATTATTAGAGGTGTAGGAAGAGAGGCAGCCTAATAAACTGTGCTGGTAGAGTCCAGCCTTTCTGGGAAACACTTTGGAACCCCACCCCCACCCCTAGTCATTCAACTTTGCTTAGCTCTTAAAATAGTCCAGGTGAATGGTAGCCTTTTTTGCATCTTCATCCTTCTTGACCTCTCTGTAGCTTTTGACAATCACCCTCTTCTCCTTCTACTGTCTTCTCTCTTGGCTTTCCCTGACTGCTCTGTCTTGGCTCTGCTTCTAGCCAGCTATCTGATCACATCTTCCCAGGCTCCTTTACTGGATCTTTATCCAGCTCATAAAGGCCAACCTAGAGGATCTCACAAGGCTCTGCCCTGTGCCCTCTTTTCTACCCCCTTCATACTACCTGACTTAGTGTTGTCATCAACTCCCATGAATTCAGTTAGCATTGAAATGGCAAACCACTCCAGTATCTTTGCCAAGGAAGCCCCAAATGGGCTCATGGAGAGTCGGACACAACTGAAAATGACTAAACAAGAAAAATGCTGACGATTCTCAAATTTATGTATGGACCCCAAACCTCTCACCCAATCTCCAGTCTCACACCTCCAACTGCCTATTGTATATCTGCAATTGGATGTTCCATAGGCTCTTTAAACTCTAAATGTGCAAAACTGAACCTTTTATGACCCCACCTCCACCCCCACAAGCCTCTTTCCTCCCTAACTTTCCTATTGGAAAAGGGTGGAAGGTACTACCATCCCCTCTCTAGTCATCTAGACCCCCAGCCTAGGTATCATCTTTGACTTCTAATTCTCTCTCACTCTACTATCTCCAATCTGTTGCTGAGTCCTGTCCATTGTGACTTCCTAGGAGCTCTTAGTTTCCCTTCTGTTCGCTGACGTTTTCATCACTGTGGAACAAATCCTCATTACCTCACACCTGGACAATTTAAATCTTTCCCCACTCCCATCCATTCTTCACTCAGGTAACAAAGTGATCTCTCCCTCTCTTTTTTCGGAAGGAGGAGGGGAGGAATTGAGATTAGGTGACTTACCCAGGGTCATACAACTAGTAAGTGTCTGAGACTGGATTTGAACTCAAGTCCTCCTAACTCCAGGGCCAGTGTGCTATCCACTGCACCACCTTCAAAAGGATCTTTCTAAAGAGTAGGTCCCACATGTCAACCCCCCTCTCTTTCAACAAAATCCAGTGGTTCCCTGTGGCCTTCAGGACCAAAGATAAAATCTTCTGTCTGGCCTCTTCTTGCCTTTGCAGTGTTCTTACCCCTTACTCCCTCCTCATCCTCTGCCATGCAGTGACTCTGGCTTCTCGCTCCTCCATATCCCTGTCTCCACATTCTCTGGCTGCCGCCACACCTGGAATTCTCCCCTCCTCATCTCCATCTCCTGGCTTCCCTGGCTCCCTTCAAGACTCAGCCTAAATCTCACTTGGTGCAGGAAATCTTTCTTGGCCGCCTTCCATCCTTTCCCTCTGTTATGTCCTACTGATCCTAATGTATTTGATTAGTCTTAGGTTATACTTAATTCTTTGCATGTTTTCTCCCCCATTAGACAGGTGAACTCTTTCAAAGGAAGGACTGGGCTATTTTTTTTCCTTGCCTTTCTTTATATTTCTGCTCTTAGCTCAGTATCAGGCACACAGTAGGTGTTTAATAAATGCTCATTGATGACAGAGATGGAAGCTCTATCTTGCTTAAGGCTTCACACCTGGGAGGATGGTGGTGCCATCAAACAGAAAAAAAAGAGAGAAACTGGGGAAAGAGTAGAGCTCCAGAGAGGCTAGAAACCTGCCCTCAGAGCCAGGAAGATGTAGGTTCATGCTTCTGACACATCCTGGCTGAGTTACCTTGGGCTCAGTGGGTAGATCATTAGTCTCGGAGTCAAATCTGGCCTTAGACCGTCACTTACCAACTGCTTCACTGTGGGCAAGTTGCTTAACCTTTCCCAGCCTCTGTTTCCTTATCTGTAAAGTGGGAATAATAATAGCACCTACCAAGGGCAGCTAGGAAGCCCAGTGGATAGAGCACCAGCCTGGGAGGATCTGAGTTCAAATCCAGCCTCAGACACTTATTATCATACAGACCCTGAGCAAGTCACTTAATCTGATTACCTTCCCTAATAATAAAACCTACCTCCCAGGGGTATTGTGAAGACCAATTGGTATAATAGGGTTTTGCAAACTCTGCCAGCGTCTGGGAGCAGGGTGTGTCAGCAGAAGGGCTCACCTAGGGTATGAAAAGACCTCATGAAAAGGAATCCAGCTCAAGAGAGAGGAGGAAACCACCTAGTATCCCCTGAGAGATTCAAATCCTCTGGCCCAAATGAAAGAAATGGGTGTGATAACTGAGCCACCATCAGTGATATTTGAAAAATCTTGAAGAACAGCAAACATTCCAAAGGACTAGAGAAGGCCAAATGTCACCTCAGTTTTCAAAAGGGTAAGAGAATGGTGTCTGTAAATAATAGGCTGGTGGGCTTGGCTCTGATCCCTGGCAAAATTCTAGAAGGAAAGATGAAAGCTATGGTTGGGGAACCTTTAGAAAGGGAAGCAGTGATTCCAAAGTGCCAGCAGGGCTTCATCAAGAACAGGGTGTGCCAAACTGACCTTATTTGCTTCTTTTTGGGCACGGTTATTTAACAGCTAGGCCTGGGAATGCTAAAGGTAAAGTTTACCTAAATTTCAACAAAACATTTGATAAAATAACTCATTATTCCTGTGGAAAAGATGAAGAGATATAAAATAGATAGAAGCAGTTATGTGGACTTGGAACTGGTTGAAAGGCTGGACTCAAAGTCCAATCCTTAATGGTCCAGTGTCAGCTTGGAAAGGGGTCTCAGGTGGTATGAGCCAGGAATTTTTGGTTGACCCTGAACTGCCTGACATTTTTATCATTGACACAGCTAGCGGTATAAATGGGTACATGAATGGAACGGAATATTACTGTGGTGAATACAATGAATTCAGCGAAACCTTAGAAGACATATGGACTGATATCAAGTGAAACGATCAGAATCAGAGGAAAGGGACAAAGTCTGAAAGACTGTGGAGGAACACCTGGGCAAATTATGTTATATGAATGTAACAGGATATTATTGTGCCCTAAGAAATAATAAAGAGAACAGGACTTAGAGACTCCTGGAAAGACTTGTGTGAACCGATGCAGAGTGGAGTGATCAGACTCAAGGGAACACATTAGACAATAATTACAAAAAACAAATTGGCAGAATTTAAGAGTATGAAATAGTACAATGAAGGATGAGAATTTCACAAGAACAATGATAAAGAGTTTCCCATTTCTTGACAGAGAGGTAGGTGCAGAATGAGATGGACATTTTCAGGCACAATCAATATTCAGACTTGGTTTACTTGTCTCTACCTGGAGTGTGCTGGAGTCCACACTAGTTCCCAGGCTCTGAAGAGTCAAATGTTCGGTGTTTTCAGGGGGAGCATTTGCACCTGAGAAATTGACAAATGCTACCAATCAGAAATTGATTTATTGTTTTGTTGATTGTCTGGACTTAAGAAAGTGATAGAGAAGATGTTTATAATTCAGGCTGAACTTCAAAGTGTATCCTGCATACATTTTTTCCCCTAGAGAGCTAGAGGGGAGAGAGGGAAAGAAAGGGAAAAAGAAGAAAGGAAAACAAAAACAGTCCCTGTTTTTAAGCACCCTATAGTCTGAGAGAGTCAACATGAAATAACTATGTACAAACCCAGTGCTTAGCGTAGTGCCTGGTACATAGTAGGTATTTAATAAATGCTTATTGGTTAATAAATTGGAGATAATTTCAGAGGCATGGCACTAAGATTAAGGAAGACAGAGAAAGATTCCTTTCAGACGGTGAAGTTTTAACTGAGGCTTGAAGGAAGCCAGGGAAGACAGAAGATGGAGATGAGGAAGTAAAGAATTCCAGGCAGAGGGGACAGCCAGTGAAAGCACTCTGGGGTTAGGAGATGGAGTGTCTTGTAAGGAGAATACTAAGAAGACCAGTGTTACTGAATCACAAAATACATGGACGAAAGTAAGATGTACTAATATTGAAAATATAACCAGATAGAAGATTTTATATTTGATCCTGAATATAATGAGCCACAGAAGTTTATTTAAAAAAGAAAAGGGCATCAGTGAAACACTAAAAATATTAACCCATACACTACATCCCCTACCTAACATAATTGACAAAGGGTCACCCAGCTTCTAATAATAATAACAGTTAGCATTCATTTAGCACCTACTGGTCTCCTACCTTGAGGACAAAATACAAGGGTCTCTGTTTGGAACTTAAAGCCCTTTACAATGCAGCTAAAGGTAACCTTTCTAGTTTTATGAAGCTATTCCTTTTCTCACTAATTATTCCAGTCAAACTGACCTTCCTATTCCTCATTTGCTTGGTTCCATCTCTCCAGCCTGGAATGCTCTCCCTCCTCATCCTTGTCTCTTAGAATATGCAACTTGCTGCTCAGTTCAATGCTACCTCTTCCCACCTCCAAATTACCTTGGATTTGCCCTTATTATTCCTTATGTATTATTTGTTATTCAGTCTTTTTTCAGTTGTGTTCAATCCCATTTGAGGTTTTCTTGGCAAAGATACTGGAATAGTTTGCCATTTCCTTCTCCAGCTCATTTTACAGATGAGGAAACTGAGGCAAAAAGGGATAAGTGACTTGGCCAGGGTCATGCATCCAGGATGTGTCTGAGACCAGACTTGAATTCAGGTCTTCTTGACTCCAGGCAGAGCACTCTAGCTGCTGGGCCGCTTAGCGGCTCATTATTTCTTTTGACTCTTAGATGTAGTCAGTATGCCTTAGCTTCTACATGTAAAAAGTGTACTCTTAGCTCTGAAAACCAGGTTTGCCACATTGCTTCCTCAAGATTCTAGTGGTATCCCCAAGAGATTTGGAGTATCTTTAATGACCACACTCTAGCCCTCACCTGCTGTATTTCCCTCCACTAGAAACCTCTAGTCACTAGTATCCCAGCTCCATTTAAGCAATTAGCTCTTACTAAGGGATATTTACTTTGAAAATATAGTAAAAAACAAAAAGCACACACATTTTCCACTACCCCTTCCCCAACACCTCTAAGTACAAACTCCCCTGAACCAGCTCTAGGTCTAGAGAGAATGAGCTCAGTTTCGCTAGAATTGTAGGATTATCCCGTGATGAAGAAGTAAGTCTTCATCTTTGTTATCTGTAGTCTGGGTCCCAAAGGTCACTCCTTGCTCCTCAGGTGCTGGGCTGGCTATAAAATCCAGCATGGCCAGATTCTCAGGGAGCTTACTGTGCTGACCTTTGAAAACTTGCAAGGCCAGAGCCTCCAGATTGATCACCTTCAGCTAGTGAAGTGCTTCAATGAATTCAGTGATAGGCAAACACCTGAGGTCACTATTCAGGGGGTTATATGTCAGGATGATGTCTTGCTGTGTGCTGTCAGCAAAGGGGGGGGGGGGGGAGGCGACAGCGGGGGGGGGGAGAGAGAGAGAGAGAGAGAGAGAGAGAGAGAGAGAGAGAGAGAGAGAGAGAGAGAGAGAGAGAGTGGCTGACTATAGAGCCAGAAGTGACCTATGGATGCAGACCTTGAATGAAGTTCCAGGTCCAGTTTCACAGCTGCATAGCTGCACTATAGCCTTAGTACAACAGATAAGTGGCTTTACAGATCTCCCCAGAGCATTCTTTATTTTTTTTCCTTGAGGCAATCAGGGTAGAGTGACTTGCCCAAGGTTGCACAGCTAGTGTCTGAGGCTACATTTGAACTCAGGTCCTCCTGACCCCAGGGCCAGTGTTCTATCCACTTTGCCACCTGGCTGCCCCTCCCCAAAACATTTCAATAACACAGGATCGTGACTCCCCCCAGGTTTTCTAGCCTTTTCAAAATGAGGAATCTTATCAGTGGCCTTTATGGCATGTGGAAGACCTTATCTACATATTATCCCCTCCCCCCCAAGAATGTAAGTTCTTTGAGGATAGGAACTATTTCATTTTTGCCTTTGGGCCCCTAGAGCGTATCATTGAGTCTGGCACACAGTAAGCACTTAATAAATGCTTGTTAATTGACTGGGGAGAGGGGACAATTGCTGGAAAACTAGTAGAGTTCCTGGTTTAAAGAGGCAGGATAATTTTAGGAAAAGATCACCAGTCTGGAATTTGGGAGACTGGGTTTTAGCCCCACCCCCTACCCTCACAACCCTACCCTAAGAAAAGTCCCTTCCCTCCCTTTCCTCTTCTCTAAAACCTCTATAGCCTCCATCTGAAAGTTTAGGTTGAAGTCATCTGTGCCAAAACCCTTTCTTTGAAAGCACCCAGCCTGTACTAGGGGATGGTGGAATTCTGTCAATTCCTGTGAAACCCAGCTCCAATGCGTCCTGGGGCAGGGTGGGGACCCTGGCATCCTGAAAGCTCTGCCAAAGGCAGACAAGCTCTGGCTGGCCCTGCCTACTCAACCACACCTCAGAGGCTCCAAGAACAGCCTGGTAATAAATGGGTCATTTGTCCTCGGAGGCTGAGCTAAGCTAAGTTCGGAGACAGTCGTCATGTCTCCACAGGGCTGGCCACAAGGGGATGGAGTGTTTTTGGCCTGGTAGCTCCTGAAGTTGTCTGCTAAGGCATGAAGGAGATGTCGTATACAGCTGTGGAAGAAATAGCAACACGGCCCCTTTGAAGAGCTATAAAAGCATTATTCTTAAAGCAGGCAACTGGCCAAAGGAAATTGGGCCCCAGAGGAGGGAGGGTGTGGAAGGCAAAAGATGGTTCCTGTACACTCTAACAGAAGTCAGGTGTCCTGGATCCCAGGAGAAGTGTGGCCTGATCCGTCCCTGGCTGCAGTGGATAAATACAAGGAGAGCTTGCCCCAGAGCCCAGTACCACCCTATGACTCAGCATCCCCACACCAGAGCCAACCATACCAGCTTGGGCCAGGGTGGCCACCTCATACTCTGCTGGCCCCAGCTCACTCTGAGCTCAATCCTAGCCCCCAGTGACCTCGTAGAAAAAACATCTCTCTCCTCTCCATGTGGCCTGACTCACCTCCCTGACCTTAGATCATGGACTCTTCTTACCTCCCTACGTCCCACTCCTCTATGGGACACTCCTTCCTTTCTCCTCTCCATGAATCCCTCCTCATGGTCTGTTTCCCAACAATCTCTTCTTCTTCTTCCAGGAAGTCTTCCTAGATTAGTCCCACCCTATATTGATTTTTTTCCCTTGTTCTAAACCTCTTCAGCATTTATTGATCCAGTATTTATGGAATCAGTTGGAAATCTATACTTTTCATACGTTGCTGTGGAAGTTTTATCAGAGCCGTCTCTGTTCCTCATTAGGCCAGGGGCTCCTGAGGACAGAACTGCCTTGTCTCTGTGTCCCTTCTTCATTGAAGGCTCTGTCCACGGTTGAGCACAAGGGACAAATCACTTTCCTAGAAGGAGAAGTTCTCTGATTGATTCGTGGCCTAAAAAAAATGTCTTAGCAGTAGAGTGGGGAGAAGGAGGCCCTGTTTGGTCCTATCTTAACTCATGACTCTAGGTTCAGATGTTGCTCTTATCAATTGGCCAGAAAGGAAGAGGCCTTGAGAACACATGCGGCCCTCTAAGTCCTCAAGGGCGGCTCTTTGACTGAATCCAAGCTTCACCAAACTCCCTTAATAAAAGGATTTGCTCAGTAATAAAAGGATTTTGTTCTGAGGGCCTCTAGGCTGCAGGTTCCCCACCCCTGTTGTATGCCATTACAGTGGGGACAGCATCTTCAGAATCCTAACTCATCAGAGCCCAGTAGCTTTGCCCAACTAGACCACAAGAAAGAAAAGGTTAAATTTGACAAGTACATCCTCCTGTCTGCTGCCCTAGACCCTGATGGCTCAAAGATAAGGGAAGAACACAGGACCCCCTCCCCACCCCAGCCCATCCCTTATACAAAACACTGCCACACTGAACATAGTCAACATGGTATAGTAAAGTCCTCACTAGATTTGGAGTTGGAATAAATGCATTTTAATCATGGCTCTGCCACCTGTGTGACCCTGGGCTAGTCACTTCCCTCTTTGGGCTTTAATTTCCTAACACATAAAATGAGAGAGTTAATTAACCTAAATGGTCTATAAAGTTCCTTCTAGTTCTAAATCCTATGAATGATGAGTGAATGAATCAATGAAAAATATTTATTTAGTGCTTAATATGTATCAAGAAAGCATAGCAGAGGATTGTGGGTCTCAAACCTTTCAAGGATGAGGGAATCAATTTCTTGAACCCCACCCCTCTCCAATGATAACAAGGATACTACTGGTATCCATTGATCAAGAAAACTCACTGACAAAAGATGACTATGAGTGTAGTAGCTCTTTTCAATGGATCTATATTATATTAACCAAAATAGGAACCACATACATTTAAGGAGTAGTCTCATACCTTTTGGTGAGACATATTGTTTATTCCACCCACAAAAGGTGTTTACTTATTTGCTAGGTGGTCCTGGATGCTAAGTCAGGTTTGGCCACTAACTGCCTTTTATGACCGGCTTCTCTGGGACTCAGTCTTCCTCACCTACAACAGGGTTGAACTCAATTATCTCTATAGCCCAACTCTAAAGGCATGATCCTCTTGTAAGAGTGGGAGGCAACTGAGTCAATCCATTAATTACCCCACTCTTACTTAACTATGAATTTATAAAAGGCATTAAACTAATGAACATCCTATCATGCCTTCAGGTCTTCTCTAAAATAACAAACTCCTGAAGGAGAATCATTTAGGGAAGGATGACAAGAGGAGGACCTTGAGAGCCTGCGTAGGTCAAAGGATTCAGGCTTCTCATTGATATCCTAACAGTGTCCCTGGGTCAGCAGAGGCTGGTGGTAGTATCTTTATTGGAAGCAAAGGACAAACTCAGCACACTGAAAAAAGGCAGCTTCTGGATTCTACAAGGAGCCCAGGGGCAGCTCCACCATGCCTATGGGGAACTTTACAAAGACTCCCAAAGGGGAGAAAAGGACTTCTTACAGAATCTGTGAATTACCCATTTTTTTGATATATGCTCTACACTTGAACCCACTTTTCCCTAGATTCTGGATGTACTTATGCTTTGTAGCATCTGGTTTCACTATTCTGATTTATTAATATAATTTTTAAAAGCCATTTGAGTCTTGTTGACTAATTGATATAAAGTGATAATCACTGGGTGGAACACACCAGTGGGGACTTAATAATAGAAAAGATTCTGAACTGGTTTTAATACTAGAAAAACCCAGAGTCCCCTACAACCCTGAAGGAAGATGTAGCTAGCCACCCTTTGGGGACCAGTCTGACAAGTTAGTTCCTCCTCTCTTTTCCGCCCTCCCCTTCCCACTCAGGGAAATATGACTGAGAGCTGGGTTCCTGGTTCTACCTCTATGAAACTATATAGCCTTGAGCAAATTATACACTCTGAGCCTCAACTTCCTTATCTAGAAGACAGAATAATAAAGTTTCTCTTCTAGACTTTTCTGCAGTAGAATGTGTAGGATAAGCATTGAATGTATTGTAGAAGCAGTTAATTCAAGCTGGAAGTAAAAGATGCTTGAGTTTAAATCAAGTTTCAGAGATTTACTAGCTGTGTGACTGTTGGCATGTTACTTAACATCTCTGTTTCCTCGCCTGTAAAATGGAGGCACCTTCTTCACAAGGATCAAAAGAGAAAGCATTTACAAAAGGTCTTGAGAATCTTAAATGCTCTATGTTTTTATGATTAGTTATCATATTATTAATTAACCTCCATACGGAAGTCTTTTTTATACTGCTTGTAATTTCACCAACGTAGGGAGTTCCTGGCAAGGGTCTGGACTAATGAAGATCAGCATCCTTCTGCAATTTATATAATATATATTTATTATATTACATATTATATTTATGCATAAATGTTATATATAATATATAATAAATGTACTATATTTATAGTCAATAATCATTGTCTGAAACACTGAGAGTTTAAAGGGCTTGCCCTGGGTCACAACAGCCAGTATCTGTCAAAAGCAGGACTTGAACTCAAGCTTTCTTAACTCCAAAACTGCCTCTATTCACTAGGCTACACTGCCTCTTAAGAGGGCAATGGAGTCATAGATTTATAGTGGGAAAGAGGCAAAGTGTCTACCTAGCCCATCATCCCCATCTTATAGATGAGAAAACTGAGACCAAAAGAATTTAAATGATTGTCCCAAGGTCAGACAGAAAGGAAGTAACAAGATTGGGAATTTCAACCCAGGAATTTGGATCTTTCGTTTGAATCCAAGGCAAACCTTTCACATCACAGTAATACAAGTCTATGCACCAACCACTGATGCTGCAGAGGCCAAAGGTGCTCAGTTATATGAAGACCCCCAACATCTTCTAGAAATAACACACACAAAAAAAGATGCCACATTCATCATAGGGGATTAGAATGCTAAAGCAGGAAATCAAAAAATAATTGGAATTATAGGCAAGCTTGGCCTTGGAGTACAAAATGAGCATGGCAGAGTCTAATAGAGTTTATTTTTTTTAACATAACTGGTCATAGAAAACACTCTTTTTTCAAAAACCTGAAAGGCGACTCTACACCTGGACATCACCAGATGATCAATATAGAAATCAGATTAACTCTATACTTTTCAGCCAAAGATGGAGAAGCTCTATATAGTCAGTTTTTAAAAAAGGCCTGGAGGTACCTGTGGATCACATCATGGGCTTCTATTGCATAAATCAGACAAAAAGAGAAGAAAGTAAGGAAAACCATCAAACTGTATGGATACGACCTGAATAATATCCATTATGAATATGAAGTAGAAGTGAAGAAAAGATTTAAAGGACTCGGTTTGCTAGATAGAGTAACTGAAGAACTATGGACAGAGGTTTACAATATTGGGCAGGAGGCAGCAACAAAAAAGAGAAAATAAAAGCGAGAAAACAAGATGGCAGTCTGATGAGGCTTTATAAACAGCTGAGGAAAGAAGGAAAGGGAAAAGGAAAAGGGAAAGGTATATCCAGTGGGATGCAGAATTCCAGAAAATAGCAGGATGACATAAGAAGGTTTTCTTAAATGACCAATGCAAAGAAATAAAAGGAAACAATAGAATGCGAAAGTCAAGAGATCTCTTCAAGAAAATTAGAGATATCAAGGGAACGTGCAAATACAGGCACAATAAAAGACAAAAATGATAGGGAAGTGGCTAGAATATACGGAAGAACTACACAAGAAAGATTTTAACATCAATAACCATGATGGTGTGCTTAATTGATCTAGAGCCAGATGTCCTGGAGGAGGAAGTCAAGTGGGACTTAAGGAAGCCTTGCTAACCATAAGGCTAATAGAGGTGACAGAATTCCAGCTGAACTATTTAAACTTTAAAATCCTAAAAGATGATGGTGTCAAAGTGCTTCACTTAATATGCCAGCATGTTTGGGAAACTCAAAAACGGCCACTGGATTGGAAAAGATCAGTTTACATCCCAATCCTAAAGAAGGGCAATGCCAAGGAATGTTCAAATTACCAAACAATTATGCTGATCTCACACACCAGCAAGATTATGTTGAAGATTCTGCAAGCTAGGCTTCAACAATATGCGAACTGAGAATTCCCAGAAGAGCAGTTTGGCTTTTGAAGAGGAAGAAGAACTAGAGACCAAATTGCCAATATCCTGTGGATTGTGTGGAAAACAAGGGTGTTCCAGAATAACATGTACTTCTGCTTCATTGACTATACTAAAGCCTTTGTGTGGATCACAACAAAATGTGACAATTCTTCAAAGAGTTGGGAGGACCAGATCATCTTACTGTCCTCCTGAGGAACCTGTATATAGGTCAAGAAGCAACAATTAGAACTAAACACCAAACAACTGATTGGTTTGAAATTGGAAAAGGAATATCATAAGGCTATTTATTGTCACCTTATTTATTTAGCTTATATGCAGAGTACATCATGAAAAATGCAAGGATGGAGGAAACAAAAGCTGGAATTAAGGCTGCTGGGAGAAATGTTAACAAATCTCAGATGTGCAGATGTTACCATTCTGATGGCAGAAAGTAAGGAAGAATTAAGAAGCCTCCTGATGAGGGTGAAAGAGGAAAGTATAAGAGCTGGCTTTAAGCTTAACATCCAAAAAACTAGATCTTGGTAACTGGTTCCCAGGTAAATAGAGGGAGAAGAAATGGAAGTAGTGTCAGACTTCATATTCTTGGGCTCAAAGATCACTGTAGATGGTCACTACAGTCATGAAATAAAAAGATGCTTGTTCTTTGGAAGGAAAGCGCTGGCAAATCTGGACACCATACTAAAAAGCAGAGACCTCACCTTGCTGACAAAAGTCCTTATAGTCAAAGCTATGGTTTTCCCAGTAGCAACATATGGCTGTGAGAGTTGGACTGTTAGGAAAGCTGAGCACCACAGAATCTAATGCTTTTTAGTTGTGGTGCTCGAAAAGATTTTTGAGAGTCCCTTAGACAGCAAGGAGGTCAAATCAATCAATACTTAAAGAAATCAATTCAGGTTATTCACTGGAAGATCAGATACTGAAGTTGAATCTTAAATATTTTGGCCACATGAGAAGACAGGACTCATTGGAAAAGACTGATGTTGGGATTGAAGGTGAAAGGCAAAGGGGCAGCAGAGGATGAGATGGATAGTGTCATGGAAATAATGAACATGAATTTGGACAGACTTCAAGAGACGTTGGAGGAAAGAAGGGCCTGACATGCTATGTATGGTCCATGGGGTCACAAAGAGTCAGATACGAGTGATCAAACAATGACAACAGCACTAGATCTTTTAACTCTAGATCCAGTGTTCTTTCTCTGCCTCTCTTTCTCTGCCTCTCTCTCTCTCTCTCTCTGTCTCTCTCTCTCTGTCTCTCTCTCTCTCTCTTTCTCTTCTCTCTCTCTCTGTCTCTCTCTGTCTCTCTGTCTCTCTCTCTCTTTCTCTTCTCTCTCTCTCTGTCTCTCTCTCTTTCTTTCTCTTTTCTCTCTGTCTCTCTCTCTTTCTCTTCTCTCTCTCTGTCTCTCTCTCTCTCTCTCTTTCTCTCTTTCTCTTCTCTCTCTCTCTCTCTCTCCCTCATTTTCTCTCCCTTTCTCTCCCTCATTCTCTCTCTCTCCCCTAGTCTTATTAATGCTCTTTTTTAACTTTAATATCATTTCCCAATCATTCCCCACTGAGAATCTCTCACCTCCCTACAAAAAGAAATATAGGTAATAAAAAACCAAATCATCCAGTCCAATCCTTTTTCCACTGTGGCACAAGGTCTCCTTGGCAGGTGAGTGTATTAGAGTTGGAGGAAGAGGTTCACCTCTACTCCAGCCCCCAATTAATCAATCTTAGAAGGCCTAAACATTTGATTCAACCAATCAATCAAAAGAAAGTGGATATGTGGATAAAATCTTGATCAATTTTAAGGATTATAAAGACTTCAGTCTGGATGAAATTTGAGTACATAAGGGACAGACCTTGTGATTGTTGAAGACAATCGCTCCTCTTGAGAGGCTGGGGATTAAATGGCCACCTAGCCCAGGAGTCAGATGATACCAGCAGCAAGCCAGGGGAGTGATTATGGAATCCAGCAGAGGACTGCCGAGGGAGAATCCCCCTGGGGGGAAGGGGAAGGCTTTCCTCTCTTTCTTTTCCCATTGACCATGTGACAACCTTGTGAACTTCCAAAGGTCAGAAGATCCTGAGTTTTCGTCAGCCATAGTAGCAGTGTCCAGCATCCATTGGAGCCAGTAGCAATGGTTATAGTGATGTCTCCATTGGGAAGGGAGAGCCACATGGAGGACAGACTAGATATACTAAGGAAAGGTAGACTTCAGGACTGGAAGCACTGTGACCCTTGGAGCCCAGCAGAGCTATCCCAAAGGGGAACTTCATGAAGACTCCATATAAAGTTAAAAAAGGGCCTCCAAAAGTCAGAACATGTGAGTTTACCCTTTAGCCACATGAGGTATGTCCCCATGGATCTTGTGCCTCTGGTTTGATGGGATGCTTCTGTAACCACTGTTTAGTAAATACTGTTTTTAAAAATTAATTAACTCTGACTGATAATCAATGGAAACAGTAACAGCAGGGACTCCTGTGTGATGGTGCTAAAAACTCCAAGCCCTCAGGGTTACTCCTAAAATGCTGAGGGAATATTAGTCAGTCTCACTCTGGGGACTCAGCCTGGGAGGGAGATTTCAGGTCTGGGGGAGTGACCCTAGAGGGAGGGTTCCATGCAGATCACCAGAAATAGGGCTACTTGCATGCTATCTTGGGAGGGGAAAAATTTAGAACTCAAAATCATATAAAAGTGAATGCTGAAAACTAAAAATAAACAAATACAGAAAAAGAAAAATTAATTAAAAATAAAATAAATAATTTTAAAAATAGGGCTACTTGCTGAATGTTCTAAGGTCATTGCTAAAGGTCAAAGGGATGATACAGATGTTAAACAGCAGCTTGGTAGAGCTGAAGATTCACAAAGCACTTTCCTCAGGCCACAAAACTAAAGATAAGGGGCTTGCTCAAAATCCCACAGAAAAATCCGAAAACTAGAATTCCAAATAGAGGTTTGGATATTGAAGTGAGCCTGATATTCTCTTACCTGGCTAGGGGTGGGGAGCTGTGTTGGAGAATGGGAGGAGGTAATATTGGAAAGGTAAGTGGGCACCACATTCTGTCTGGTGAAGAGCCCTGGATGAGCAGTCGGAAAAGACCTGAGTTCATATTCCATCTCTGATATCTACTAGTTGTGTGACCCTAGGCCAGTCATATGGGATCATAAATTTAGATTTGAAAAGAACCGGGTCCAACCCTCTCTTTCTACAGAGGGGGAAACTGAGGTCTAAAGTCCTAAGCCTCTGTTTCATCATCTGTAAAATGGGTCTGAGAATACTTGCAATACCTACCTCATAAGGTAGTCATTCAAATGAGATCATGAAGTAAGGGCTGATGTAGTTTTTGCCTTTGTATCCCAGTTCATGACCCAGTGCTTGCCTAATAACCATTTATGGATTTATTGCTGAATTGCAATACATTTGCCATGTGGCCCCCAGCCCCAGAGTTGAGAATTCCAATTCCCTCTCGATGTTCTGGCATTATCGAGGAGGTCACATCTCAATAAAGGGATGGAGGAAGAGGAAGTGAAGCAGGCCCCCATGGGGGCAGAGGTGACGGATCAGAAGCATTGACCTAGCTGCTGGCCAACCTCTGAGAGGAAGAGCAGGCTGACTTACAGTGACAGCTAACATTTGTCAGCGATATGCTGGGGGTCAAAGACCTAGAGCTCTGAGCAGTGGGCACCAAGGCCTTGCACAGGTTTAATTCACTTAGCAGCCTGCTGTGGCTGAAATCCAGCTCTCTAGAGACACTGTTGAGGTGAAAGAACACATGCATGTTCCTGCCCTCAAGGGGCTTACGGTCTCCTAAAAGAATCACATTTCTAGAGTAGCTGCTAGATGACCTCAGGTTAAATCCTACTTCCCATACTTACTACCTGGGTGACCTTGGAAAAATTGCTTAGTCTTTCCCAGACTCAATTTCCTCAGCTGCAAAGTGGAGATAATAGGACATCTCCCTCCCAGGGTTGTTGTAAGAATATAATGAAATAATATTTATATCCTTATTTACATATTTTATATATATAATATTTATAAAGCGCTTTCAGTGCTTGACACACAGCAGATACTATAAACGCTTATTCTCCCTCCCCCCTCCCCCGCCCAAAGTCTCATGAGGGTAGAGGTATAATTATCTCTCATTTTATGGAGGAGGAAGCTAAGATCTAGAGGAGCTTGAGGCTTCAGAAGCAGAGTTTGGTCCCAGGAGTGTTCCTTCGTATACTGCCTCTGAGATAGGCTAGGGAAAAGTGAAGGAAAAGAAAGAGTCCAGGAGAACCTCAAAGTTTAGAACCTGAATAATGTAGTGAATGAAATGATGAAGTGAACAGAGGAGAAAATTGAGGAGGAAAGACAATAAACTAGGTTTTGTATGTGGCAAATTTCAGATTTGTTGAAACTCCCAGGTAGGAATGTTTTGTGGACAGTGGGAGATATGAGTCTAGAGCTCAGAAAGAGAGATGGGTGGAGACAAATACCTGGGAGCCCTTGGCAGAGAAATAAGAATAAGAAGAAAGAGCTAGCATTTACGTAACTCTACTATGTGCCAGGCATTGTGCTGAGCACTTTACAATTATAACCTTATTTAATTCTCACGACAAGTTTGGGAGATAGGTGCTAGAATTAGCCCCATTTTACAGAGGAGGAAACTGAGGCAAATAGAGGTTAAGTGACTTACCTGGAGTTACACAGCTAGTAAGTATCTGAGGGACGATTTGAACTTGGGTCTTCCTGATTCTAGGTGTCTGACTCTTCATGACCCTATTTGGAGATTTCTTGGCAAAGATACTGAAGTAGTTTGCCATTTCCTTTTCCAGCTCATTTTATAGATGAGGAAACTAAGGCAATCAGGATTAAGGGACTTGCCCAGGGTCATACATCTAATAAGTTTCTAAGGCTGGATTTGTGTGACCTTCCTCTTTGGGTTGGGGGTCTTGGCCAGCAAGACCCTATGCTGTTCTCAGGATGCAATGAATGAGGCAGGAGGCAGGGTGTAAGGCAACTCCGTTTATTATCAGTAAAGCAGCATTATTTATAACATAATAGCCTCGTGAATTATGCCCTTCAGCCAATCCCTTTGAAGGTCAAATCTACTCCTCCAACCCCTGATTCGCATTCTCCTCATGTCCAGCTCGTGATTACCCACTTTCCCCCAACTCCAGGAGAAAAACAAGGGCGGCAGTCCTGCCTCAGACGCCATTAGTTCCAGGCACCTTGGGTGCGGACCTACGATGGCATCCAAGAGTTCCTAGCCCCCTTACAGATTTGAACTCAGGTCTTCCTGAGTTCAGACCTAGTACTCTGGGTATTGTGGCACCCTCTAGCTGAGCCCAACTGTGGAGCTATGGGGTTTAATAAGATTGCCAATGGAGAGCATGGAGAGAGATTAGAATTTGGGTCCTCTGGGGTTCATTCCATTCCACCAAACTGCTCACAGATGCTGTCCAGGCCCAAGGATGGAGCAGGCTTACCCACCTGATACAGGTATAAGATGCTAGAGAATTAGGCTGGTGGCTAATTAAAGGCACAGCAGAGCTGACAAGCCTGGATGACGAGGAGAAGAAAGAATGAGCTGAGGCCACTTTTTATGGCAGCAAAGTTATGGAAACAGAACAATGCCCAAGAATTGGGGTGTGGCCATGGCATATGAGTGTAATGGAATGTTATGGCTGCAAGGGTGAGCATGAGGAATTTCAAGAATCTTGAGAAGATTTGTATGAACTGATACACCATATAATAAACAAAGCCAGAATCTCAAAGCAATTCAACAAGCATGTTTGTTAAGCCCCGTTGTATGCTAGCCACTGTACTAGACACCAGAATACAAGAACAAAATGATCCTGTCCTCAAAGTTTCTCTTTTACTGGAAAGAACAACACAGCAATGATACATACAGCATATGATAATAACAAAGGAAATGGAGAAATCCATAATAGGAAACTCAGCTCTGAGGAGCTGAAAATGAACACAGGTCCTAGGGAGGAGAGCATGAAACGTAACTCCCTCTTCTTGGCATCGAATAGGGAACAAATTGTTGCATATTATTATTCTTAACCACTATATCATTTGTTTCTGTTTAATTGTTTTGTTATAAGGGGGAGTTCAATTTGAAGGGTGGGTAGGGATAGGAGGGTGTTGCTATACTCAAAAATAACTTACATGAAAACCAAATATTATAATCAAATTTATTTTAGAATTTTCAAAACAGGCTGAGGATGGGGCAGCTAAGCGGCTCAGTGGTTACAGAACCAGCCTTGGAACCAGGAGGACAAGAGTTCAGATCCACCCTCAGACACTCACTCGCTGTGTGACCTTGGGCAAGTTACTTAACCCTGATTGCCTCCAAAAAAATAGGCTGAGGGTAAGTGGATGGAGTTTTGGACTAGGAATCAGGAACCACAGAACTCAAATTCTAACTCATAAACTTAAGAGTTCTGTGGCCCTGGGCAAGTCACTTAACCTCGGTTTCCTCAACTGTAAAATGAGGGTAATAATAGCTCTTACCTCACAGGAGTGATATGATGATCAACTGAGAAAACATAGGGAAAGACCTTTGTATGTGTGAGGTATTATTAAATTGTGCCTAGAATGAACTCAAGACATTCTATAGTCTGGCTCTAACTTAACTTTTCAGCCTTACCTCCTATGATCCACTTCGTTTATGGACCATCCAGACTTGGTGGATCTCTTACCACCCTCTCCACGCATCCTATGCTTTCTGACTGCTTAGGGGCTTCATCCACTTGTTCCATAAGGCTCTGATGTTCTCCATCACCAGCTGCTAACATTCCAACCATCTTTCAAGTCTAAGCTCAAACATCATCCCCTCCATGATGCCTTGCTTCCTTGAACTTCAACAAAAAATGATTCTCCTCCCCCACTCCCTTAGTATTTTATTCACCTCTCTACTATGCAATAGTCATTTTCTCCTTTTTCATGAGTGATTTACAGAACTGACTTCTCTCCCCCTCCCCCCCCAATTATAATCCCATTGAAGAGATCATATTGTTATGTTTTTTATCTCTCAGTACTTAGGCTAGATCTTAGAAGAGACAATGTAGTGCAGGGGAGAGAGTGCAGATGTTCATATCCCCTGCTCTTACTTAGCTGTCCTAGCCTAGCCTTCCAGATGATTCCCTGGGGCCCTGGGCTTCTCATTGGTAAGACTGGACCAACTCCAGCCTGGCCTGGACCCATGCTGCGGCTGCTCCCTGGCCATCTTGCACTGTTGCCATTTTGCATTCCATGCCCCCCTTTCCCTGAAAACATCTCCCCCAATTCTACTTCTAGCTCTGGGAACGGTAAACAAATCAATACTACCTTGCCTCTGGAAAGGATGCATTAATCAGTTCAGCTTCTTTCCTGTCCCCCATCCCTGTGACTTTGAGGACCAGAGTACACCCTTTCCTGGCCACCACTCCCTAGAGGGGTTTACCGGTTAGTCATTTTTCAGTGCAGTCCAACTCTTCACAGCCCCATTTGGGGTTTTCTTGGCAAAGATACTGGAGCAGCTGAGCATTTCCTTCTCCAGCTCATTTTACAGATGAGGAAACTGAGTCAAACAGGGTTAAGTGGTTTGCCCAGGGTCACACAACTAGGAAGCATCTGAGGCTGGATTTGAACTCAGGTCCTCCTGACTCAAGGCCTAAGACTCTACCTAGTTGCTCCTTATATGTGCTATCTCCCCCTTATTAGGACTGAGTACTTGTCCTTGTACCCTCAGCATTTACCATAGTCCCTGGCACATCATGCATGCTTAACAAGTTCCTTTAATTCATTCATTTACAAATCAACACAACCTGACACAAAGATCTGTGTCACACAAAGCAGACATTGATCAACATGCTGAGGAGAGGTATAATTAAGGCGTGAGTCAGGAGCTCAGAGGATCCTTTCTGTCTGGGAGGCTCAGAGACAGCCCCTTGGAGGAGACAGCTTTGAAGCAATCTCTCTGAGCCTCAGTTTACCTCATCTGTACAACAGAGACAATAATACTTGCAGAAATTATTTCATAGGATTGTTGAGAGGGCTGAACAAGTATTTCTATGCTAAGTGCTGGAGCTACAAAGACCAAGTCTCACCTGGTTCACATCTCCTGAGAGTGCCCTGTTCATATGAACTTTGATGCATGGAATGCCTACAAGCCCAGGACACCACAATCCAAGGAAATAAAACTGAGAGTAGCCAGGAGCCAAAAGAAAAGTATGTGGTGGGGGTGGGCAGCCTGCAGAACACCACAATCTAAGAATGATGAAGAATGATGATAATGGATGTTACCACAGAAACATAGGAGAAAAAGAGAGTAGTTGGTCACGGGATCGGAGCACTCGGTCAGCCTTTTTATGGTTTTACTGTCAGGTGGGATCGAGGAAGGCCTCCAGACACTAAGGGCATTCTGTGTGGCACTGAGGGGAGGACTCCCCAGGACGGACAGGCATGGAGGGACCTTTCACATCACTGAAATCTGAGCTTCCTAGTAAACGCTGAATAAATGGGGGTTGAATCGCTTGAGGGTTTGTGCATATATATATGTTTGCTCATTTTAGATATATACACATATATGTACACATATGTACACACACACACACACACACACACACACACATATGGTTCTCAATCAATATTTGTTGATTTCAGAAGAAAGACCTGGAGGTGAGAAAATTCTGGATAGAGGCCGGGAATTTTGAAGCGGAGAGTCCCATTTTCATCCCCCTCGGGGGGTGTAAGCCTGGGGTGGGGGTGGGGAAAGAGTCAGTTGTCCTCCTAAGGCCTGGCTGAGGATTTGCCCTTGGGATCTGTCTCTCCTCTCTGTGTACAACCCTTCCTCTGTCCTAGCCTGACTAAATTCTCCAGGCTGCGCCCCTTGAGCTCCTTCTCCCACCTGTCTTAGGCTTTAGTGAATAACTCTGCCCAGAGCTGGTTGGAGGACCCCCTCTGCTGGCAATCAGGAGAACAGCATTTCTTATGAGCCTCTATGAGGTCATGTCTCCTCAGCCGATTCAGGATCCAGTCATAGATAATGGAAGCCTTTATTTAGAACAGAAAGTCATCTCAGGAACCATGGAGTGCCACTCTCCACCTCTGTATATAAGAAAGCTGAGGCCCAGAAAGGCTAATAAGAAGCAAAATTCAGATATGAACCTAGAAAGAGACAATGGAATTGAAAGATGGACTCCTTTTACAAATAAGGAAACTGAGGCCCAGGGATGGTAAGGGACTTTTCCAGGGTCATAGAGGTCTCACAGCCCAGAATCAGGGTTCAGGTACAGGTGCCCTGACTCTAAGTCCAGTAAATCTCCCATGGTCCCATGCTGCTTTCTACTCTCTCCAGTTCCCCCCTTCTCCCCTTTACACAAGACACAGCCCCCTCCCCAGGCCAGTCTCTGTCCTTCCCATCTTCATGAATTTTCTTCTCCCCCTCTCAGAGTTTCCAGTCTTGCCCAGTACTCTCTCCCTCCTTCCCTCTGCCATCCCTGTGCATCCTCCCCTTCTTTCCCATATTTTCAGTCTTGGTCACCCTGACCATCCTTATCTCTATGTCCTCAGCTTCTCCTCCCACCCTGGCCTTCTGCCCCTCACTATAATGAGCACCTTCTCCTCCTCCCTGATGGATCTTTCTCTCACACCTACAGTCCCATGGGGGTCAGAGGAGTGAGACACTGGCCACAATCAGAGTCTCTTCTCCCCAGTGTTTCTATCATCTCCCAAAGTTCTTTCCTATTGAGGCTAATCCTCTCCTTTTACACTTGAGAAAAGGAAAAGATTGGACTCAGTGGTCTTTAAAGGCCCCTTCTGACTCTAAAGCTAGGAGCCATCCCTCAAAGCCTTGCTCCAAAGCTATCTCCTCCAAGAGGCTGCCCCTGAGCCTCCCAGACAGGAAGGACCCCATGAGCTCCTACATTGTGCCTTGCTTGTACCTCTCCTAGGCATGGCGATCAACGTCCGCTTTGTGTACATATGCCACAAGCAGCCAGAAGGCCAGGCACACAGGGAGAGGTAGAAACTGCTCACATTTTCATGGGTCTTTACAGCTTGCAGATTCCTTTCCTCCTAACAGCCCTGGGAGGTAGGCAGGGGAAGTTTCACCTTCGTTTTGCCCGTGAGGAAAGGGAGGATCCCCAAGAGGAAGTGATCTGCCCAAAGTCTCAGAGATAGGAAGCAAAGCCAGAGATGATTCCAGTTCTTCTTCCAAATTAAGTCTTTCTATTTCACATACTATTTCATAAAGGTCTCTTCAGATTTCTTTAACAGTAACTGAGTGGTGTAATGGATGGAGTGCTGGACACAAATCAGGATGGCCTAAGTTCAAATCCTGCCTTAGCTGTGTGAACCTGGGCAGGGCACTTCATTTCTCTCACCCTCAGTTTCCTCATCTGCAAAATGGGGATAACAACAGCAGCTACCTCTTGGCATTGCTTTGGGGATCACATGAAATATTTATGAAGCACTTTACAAACTGAGAAGTGCTGTGTCAGTTCTAATGATCATCTACAAGGGGGTCAGATTAAATGACCTTTGAGGACCTTTCCAACTCTCCATCTGATTTCCTAGGAAGTGGCAGCATGGGAGGGGAAGAGAAATGGACCAGCTGGGTGGTTTGGATCAAGGGAAGGTTTTGGTGAGGGGAGCTGTGCATATCTAGAGGCAGAAAGGAAAGAGAGAGCCTTTCCTTGGCCCAGCCCCCAGCTGGTCCAATTCTTTTCCCTTTTCAACACCTGGAAGGACCCTCAAGGCCATCTGGCCTGCATCCCCTTATAGATGAGGGGAGGCACAGCCAACAAGGAAGTGGAGGAAGTGTTGACTTTTCTAAGGAACAAGTATGGCTCATCCTCTGAGCCAGAAGGGGGAGGAGACAGAAGCATGCAGACTTGCTACCCTTGGCCCCAAAGGGCAGAAGGAGAAGCCACAGATAGAAGAAGCTTCAAAATGTGAGATTAATACCAAGTAGAATTGTTTTTTCTTGACAATCGAGTATGCCAAAGTAGGATGGCTTGCCTCCAGAGGCAGTGAATTTTCTGTTACTTGAGGTATTCAAGGAAAGGCTGGAGGATCCCTGACTGCAGTATGGTCAAGGAGATTGTTACTCAGATACAAATTGAACTCAGTCCCAGGAGAAGCAGAGGAATTTTGAGTTGGAGAGGAGGTGAATGGAGGGAGTAAAGGCAAGATGGACTCCATCTTCTCAATAAAAGAGGAAGGCATCCAGATCATCTATGTAGAGATGGAGGGCTTAGAAGGATGGGATCAGAGAGGGGGGATGTGAAAGGGCTGCTGTGGGGAGTGGGAGAGGCAGTCAGCAGGGAGAGGTCTGGGGTAGGTGAGAAACACAGCTGACCAGGGCACAGAATGTTGATGAGAAAACAGGGGTTATTCTGACTGTCTATAAATGCACCAAAATTCTATTCTCCATATCCTGCAGATATAATGGAATCTCATGTGTTACCCACAAGGCTCAAGGCTTCCCACAGATGATCTTACCCAGGGAATACAGTTCTTTAGATTTTACCTAATACAGACGCATTCCTCCTTCAAGTTCTGGTTACTCAATGAGTGAGTGATAAAATGTTCCCAGGGTCTGATCCCACCCTAACTAGCCCCCACTCTCACCCAGGCCAAGTCTAGTCTGTACCTGGAAGAAAGAGATGGGAGAGATAAAGGGGATATGGCCATGGTGAATAGGAATGAGGAGGAAACGTGGCTTATCAGTCCTATCAGCCAGTTACCGCCTCCAGCCTACCATTTGTTCCAACCTGCTGCCCCAGCACCCAGGGGAGGACAGGCAGGGGCACCAGCGGAGAGAGAAAAGGGGTGGAAACTTGAAAGGTTGGATATATTCTCCAATTAGAGAACTGCTAAAGCACCGCCTACCCTGCAGGAAAATGTGAGAGAGCAGGCCCCCTCCAAGGTCCCAGAGAAAGATAAGCTGAGTGAAAAAATTCAGGTCTTATTAGGATCTTGAGTCCAGGGACCTCTCTAATTAAATGGGGGAATAAAGAATCATAGGCTCATAGATTCAGAACTAGAAGGGACCTCAGAGACCAATTAGGCCTTTCATCCTAGCTTACAGATGAGGCCTGGAGAGCTAACGTGGCTTAAGATCCTAGATTCTCTGATTATAGACACCATATTTATTCCATGGTATGAAAAGAAGCTTCTCTGTGGAAGTGTTCAAGTCCATGGCCCCCTTTTTTGGGTCTCCCCACCTTCTTAGTGGGAACCTGGATGAATGATTGAATGACTGAATGAATAAAAAGGCAGGTATTAAATGCTTAGGTTCAAAGGACTATGCTAAGTACTAGGGACAAAAATAGAAAAGCAAGTTACCCTTGCTCTCTAGGAGCTTAGTAGGTATCAAATTTAACATTTTTTTTCTTGATCTCTAGAGCAGGAGTGTGAGAGGTATTATGTGTAGAAGAAACTACCTCCTCCCCACCAAATAAATTCATTTCTAACTGGGGAGATCACACATATGGAAGGTTTCAGCTGCAAGTCTGATGGAAAGGTCCCATGGTCCTCAGGGAGTGGCAGTAGAGCAGCTGGTTCTGTCTCTCCTTGAAATTCGTTTTTAGTGATAAAATCCTATCCGTTTCTGATGTTAAACCACTCAGCAAGGCCTAAGAGCTTTGGTATTGAGAACTCTGTGACTGTGGCTGCGGTAGTTGCTGAGATGATGGCTTTAGGTTTCTGGCTAGAAGCAGGATGTCCTTTGGTGGGGACCCTACTGGACCTCTTTGACTCAAGGTCCTGGGTTGTATCCTTTGGTGTCTAAGGGTTAAGGTGGTCGTAGTGGCAGTTTGACTCAGTTGGTACATGCTGCTGGCTCTCTCTGTCTCTCTCTGTGTCTGTCTGTCTCTGGGTGTGTGTGCGTCTCTCTCTCCCTCTTCTCTGTCTCTGTGTCTCCCTCCCTTCTTCCCCCTCTCCCCATGGGGTAGAAGAGAGAGGAAAGGAATCTCTGTAAAGTTTCTCCCTGGAGATGTCTCTCTCTGTCTCCCTCCTCTCTCTAAATTGGGGGAAAAGACTGAGAATGTCTGCAAACCTTTCAAAGGACTAACCCAGAATGTGGGCAGCACTGCCACCTGGTGGTCACCAGCAGCTCTGCCCATCTCTTTTCCATTCCTTCTTTCCTACTAAGATTCCTCAGGGTAAAAGGGACTTGAGAGATCATGGCACTCAAGCCCATTCTCCGGCCTCATGAGGCCCTGGCACTCAGAGGAGGTCCAGGGCATATCCCACAAAGACAATGGGAAGTGGTGACTGTCTTTTGTTGTTGAGCCATTTCAGTGGTGTCAAACTCTTCATGACCCCATTTGGGGTTTTCCTGGCAGAGACAACTGAAGTGGTTTGACATTTCCTTCTCCAGTCCATTTTATAGATGAGGAAACTGAGGCAATCTGAGTTAAGTGACTTGCCCAGGGCCACACAGCTAGTAAGCGTCTGAGGCTAGAATTGAACTCCTGATTCCAGGGCTGGCACCTTATCCAGTCACCACCTTGCCGCCCAATGTCTCATAGAGCCATAGATTTAGAGCTGGAAAAGATGTTAGGCGTTATCAAACTCAATCACCTCAATTTATAGATAAGGAAACTAAGACCCAGAGAGAGGAAGTATTGGCACAGTGGAAAGAGAACTAGACTTGGATACAGGAAAACCTGAGTTCAAATCGTGCCTCAGACACTCATTAGTTTTGTGATCCTGGGCAAGTCATTTCACCCCTGTTTGCTTCAGTTTCCTCATTTGGGAAATGGGGATGATAACAGCACCTCCCTCCCAGGAATGTTGTAAGGATCAAATGAGATTATATATGTGTTGCATATTTTAAAGAGCTATATAAATGCTAGCTATTATCATTATTGCCCTAAAATCACCCAGGCAGTGAGTGGTAAAAGCAGAATTTGAACTCGGCTCCTCTCACTCCAAACCTATTGCCCTTTCCATTTCTATTTCATACCCCTACCTGTCAGGTGAGGTAACCTAAATCCATTCTTCTGCAGCTTAAATTTGTTCTCTCCTTTCAAGAAAAGGAGAGAAACTAAGCCCCCTCCTCTGGGAAATAAATCCAACAGAAGCTTGTCCCAGGAAACAGCTGCAGGTGTGGAAAAAACACTTGATTTAGAATCAGAGGACCTAGGTTTGAATCTCAGTTCTACCACTTTCTAGCTGTGTGACCCTATCCAAGTCACATAACTTGTCTGGAGCCCAGTTTCCTCATCTATAGAAGCAGAGATTCTGCCCTTGATCCTATGAGGTAAAATATCAGGAAAGACCTCAGAAACAGGAGACACGAATATCAGTTTGGGTGACCAAGGAAGGAGAACTTCCTTTCTTGAGTGGGGTGCTTGGGATCGCAGGAGTCTTGTAGCTTTGTCTCAGCATCCCCAGCATCTTTTCATGTTGCAAACCAATGTCTGTGCTCTGTGGTAGAAGGGGGTATCACAAATACCATGCAGACTCCTTAAGAGAAGGGATTGGTTTATCTTCGCCTTTATATTCTCAGTCTTTAGCACAGTGCCTGCTTAAAAAATGTATATTCAGTTGAATTGAATTGACCAGAATCAGGAAAACTCAGTTAAAGTAAACTAGCAGTGTGACTTTGGGCAAGTCATTTCCTCTGGACTTTCATTTCTAAAACAGAGACCTAGATGATCCCTGGCACCAAGTGGGCACCTAATAATGCTTGTTGATTGACTCATTGATTGATGATTTTTAAGTAACCTTCTCATTCAAACATGATTAATGGATAGATGGCCTAGAGAAAGATGAGACCCCTAGAGGAAAGAGTCCAAAACATTAGAGTCCATACCTCTTGGAGGATTTGTGAGAGGATCTGGTGCTTAGTGACAAAAGATCAGGGGGTGGAGGGGTCTATGATGACGAAGCAAAGGCACACCTGCAGAGATGAGATCGCAGATGCCTGGAAGGGGACCAAGCCAGCCACTCTTGCTCTTCTGTCTGTGTGGAAGCCCACTTGGAGTTAGGAAGACCTAAGGTCAAGTCTGCCTCTGACACTAGGTATATGATACTGGCAAGGCATTGCACTGGTCTGGGCCTCAGTTTACTCATCTGTAAAATGAAGGGGTTTCACTAGATGGTCTCTGGTGTCCCTTTAGCTCTACATCTATGAGTATATGGTTCTATGGCTTTTCAGTGTTCTCATCTGTAAAATAGGATTATTATCTTCTGTACCTACACATGTGCTTACCTAAACTTTATCTCTCCTCCAAAAGCAACCCCAGTCCTTACCCAGGCAGGTACTTACATCTGTAGGTACTTACGGCGTTATTGAATGCTGACCCCACACTCTCCCCTTTTTCTCTCCCCTCCCCCCCACACCAGCACTTTCCACCTTGGAATTCAGGCAAGGAAGGGAAAGGAGGAAGTCTTTAAGAATTCAGATTCTCAGTGAACTGGAAGGGTTGATGACTCCCATCATCTCACTTAACTTAGTGATTTTAACTTATCTCCTTAAACTTAGTGATAGGTGATTTAGAGCCAGGACCTGAGATTTTTGTGGGTACAGGGAATCCTGGAGTGGAAAATCTCTCCAGTGGTGCATATGAACAAGTGCCCTGTAACTTCTGTTCTCAGAGGGTCAAGGGACACCTCAGAGAGGTGAAGGGACATGCCCAGACTCACAGGGCTATTTAATATATGAGCCAAGATTCTCACCCCAGACAAGACTGACTCTCTCTACAGGTGCCTCTTACTGATGTGCCTAGATCCCTTTAAAGTTTGTGCAACCAACTGCAAGTCTTCCAACATCCATTTGAAGCCCATACTGCAATACTTAATGTTCCTGGTTGACAGATAAGGATATTAGGAAGTTAACTAGCAATGTGACCTTGGGTAAGTCATTTCCTTAGGACTTCAATTTCTAGAGGAGTTAAGTGACTTGTCTATGTTTCCACAGCTAGTTAATTAGAGGTAGATGGAAGGCAGAGCATGGAGTGCTGACTTGCAATGAGGAAGACCTCCATTCCAGTACCATCTTATAGGCTCACTACCTGTGTAACCCTGGGCAAATCTATCAACCTCAATTTCCTTGGTTGTAAAAATTGGGATGACAGTAGTAGCTCCAACCTCACAGAGTTATCCACAGGATAGAATGAGAGAGTACATGTAAAGTGCTTCTTGACCTTGAAAGAATTCCATGAAGGCTAGCCTTGATTTTCCATTTTCCACTAGGCTGTTGCCTCTAATCTGTCTGCTCCCCCTCCATGAGGGCTCATGGTACCCTAGATCAAGAATTGGATGGAACCTTAGAGGTCATAGAGTTCAAACCCCACCCCTCATTTTACCCAGGAGGAAACTGAGGGCAAGAGAGATGAAGTTACTTGTCCAAGATCTTTTGTTTGCTTGTTATTTGTTGAGTGGTTCTTTTAGTCATCTCCAATTCTTCATGGCCCCATTTGGAATTTTCTTGGCAAAGATACTGAAGTGGTTGGCCATTTCCTTCTCCAGCTCATTTTATAAATGAGGAAACTGAGGCAAACAGGGTGAAGTGACTTGCCCAGGGTCACACAGCTAGGAAGTATCTGAGGCTGGGTTTGAACTCGGGAAGATGGTTCTCCCTGACTCATTCCAAGGACATACAGACAATAAGTGGCAGAACTGGGAATGGAACCTGCATCTCGGGACTTTAAATCCAGCCCACTTTCCACTCTGCTATGATGCAGAATTCTTCCTGATCATTCAGTCTCAGTTCTTCACTGAACTCGACCCAACCTTGGGCATCTGTGCTTCCCCACTGCTCACCCCCTAGCAGGGGATACTCTCTCTCATCTTCTCCCCCATCCAGATCCTAGCCATGCATCCCAGGGTTGGTCAAGGCCAGGAGTTCTTAACATTGTGTGTGTGTCCTGGCCCATTTAGGCAGTCTGGTGAAGTCCATGAACCCTTCCTCAGAAGAATGATTTTAATGCATAAAATAAGATACATAGGATTTCAAAGGAAACTATATTAAAATACACAATCAAAATGTTGGAATTTTTAAAGACCAATTCCATAAGCCCCAGATTAAGAGCTCCTGAATGGTCTTTGAAGCTCCTTCCACTTCTAACTATTGTGATCCTTTCATGAAGGAGACTCAGTTCAGAGTCCAGGGAAGGATTCAGGAGGCTGTCTGTGAGGAGAGACACTGGGTCAGAAAGCCTGAGAACAGGGAGGCAAGCCAGCCAGTGCTGAGGATGCTCCTACAAATGTGCCTGTGATGATTATTTAATTGGGTAAAGCATCCATTAGAAAAGATTCGCACTTCCCAGACAGCGTGTGAGTAAACATGTCTATGAGAGTGAAAGAGCTGATACAAGGAAAGCCAGAGAGAAAGAGGGAGGGAGAGAAGGATGGAGAGAGAAGGATGAAATGAAGGGAGAGAGAGATGGAGTTTGAGGGAGGAAGAAGGGAAAAGAGGAAGATGAAATGAAGAAAAAAGTGGAGAAAGTGAAAGATGGAGAGAGAGGGAAGGAGGGAGAGAAGGAAAGAGAGATGGAGGGATAGGGAGAGGGGAATGGATAAATGGAGAGAAAATTGGAAAGAGAAGGAAGGAAAGAGGGGGAAAGAGATGGAGAGAGAAGGAAGTGAGATAAAGGGCAGTAAGAGACAGGAGAAGGAGAAAGAGAGAAATGGAGAAAGTGGAGGGAGTAGGAGAGAGGAGGGAGAGAGAAGGACAGAGTGATGGAGAGAATGTGAGGGACAAATAAATGGAAAATGGAGAAAGAAACATGGAGGGGGGAAGGAGGGAGGGGGGGAGAGAGAGAGAGAGAGAGGGAGAGAGAGAGAGAGAGAGAGAAAATAACTGCCAATCAGTCTCTGACTCTTCCTAACTCTGGGCTCCCCAAAAGGACCAAAGGACCAGAGGGCCAAGGAATACTCTTGGGAGTATTTGAATTGGTTTAAGAGAGACCTGGGTTCAGATCTTGCTTTTGGGACAAGCTATGTGGTCCTGGGCTGCTCACCCAACCTCCCTCAGCTTTAGTTTTCTCATCTATAAAGTGGGGATAATACGAACATACTTGTTAGAGTTGGTATGAAAATCAAATATTGTATTGTATGTAAAGTGCCTTGCAAACCTTAACTGGAAATGTCAGCCACTCTTACTAGTGCTATTACTGTTATTACTGGAAGCAGTGTTGGGCAGTGGGTAGAGACCTGGGTTTGAAGTTAGGAGGACCTGGGTGCAAATCCTACTTCCTACATTTACTAGCTATGTGACCCTGGGCAAGGTGATTAACCCTATGAGCCTCAGTTTCCTCATCTGAAAAATGAAGATAATAATAATTTTGAGATGTCAAGTATCTCACAAACGTTAAAGCTGTATGAAAATGATCACTCAAAAGGAGTTCTTTAAATTCCTGAAATACTCCCTTGACTCTGATCTCAACCACTCAGTGTTGCCTCGAGACCATCACAAGCCATCCGTGCCTGCCTGTCCTGCGTAACTGCTGCTCATGTGCTCCCAGAAGTTCACCCAGGGAGGGGGTGCCCACTGTGGCAGGAAGCCTTCCTCTAATATTTGTTAATTTGTTTCTTCATTTATTTATTATAAAGGCATCCTTGCACAGTAGGTAGAGCACTGGTCAAGAAGATGAGATTCCAGGCTTGCCTCTGACCTTAGCTCTGTGACCCTGGACAAGTCACTTAACCTTTATTGCTCAGGCAACCCCTAGGACTTCTCAGGTACAATGGAAAAAATGTTGGATCTGGGATCAGAGGACCTGGGTTCGAGTTCCTGGTATGATCTAGAGCTTCAATGTCTTCATCTCCAAAATGAGGGGCTGGGTCTAAGTAACATGTAAGGTTTATTCAAGCTCTAAATGTTTAAGATTATGTCCTACTATTAAATTATAGACAGGTTGTAATCTTGTTTCTAGAGGGAGTTCCCTGAGGAAATCATAGATCCTTTGTGTATTACCAAGAGCCTAGGGAAAGGGTGGTGGGCAGCTCACTGCCTTGTCAGATAGGGTACTTGACACTGCAGCCAAACTGGATTCCTCGGATCCCCTGGATATGCCTTGGCTACTCCTACTGACTGGAATCTCATCTACCCTATTGCTCCCTATTGGCATCTTCTCCATTCTCCCTTTCTTTTGGGCCCCAGGTCAAAAATGCCCTCCCTGATTTCCACCCCCCAACCTCGGGAATAGTCCTTGCCTCCTTTGGTCCCAGAGCACTGGGTTTTCCACTTATATAATCATCATATTCTAATTTGTTTCATGTTCATTCTTATATTTGTCTCATCACCTTCTTGTTGCTTAGTCCTGTCTGACTCTTGTGATCCCATTTGGAGTTTTCTTGGTAAAGATACTAGAATGGTTTGCCATTTCTTTCTCCAGATCACTTAGCAGATGAGGAAACTAAAGCAAACAGGGTGAAGTGACTTATCCAGGGCCATGCTGCTAGTAAGTGTCTGAGGCCAGATTTGAACTCATTAAGATGAGTCCCTAGACCCAGACCCAGCCCTCTATCCACTGTGCCACCTAGCTGCCGCCTCGTCACCCTCATTAGACTAGGAAAAGTGCTGGATTTTTAGGCTTAGGTTCAAATCTTAACGGGCACCCTTATAACCCATGTGACCTTGGAAAACTCATGTTCCTTCTGTGACCTTCTTATCCTTATCTCTGACCTTCTGGGTCTCTTATCTGTAAAAAGAACAAGTTAGATTTTCCTTATGATCCCTTCTAGCCTCAGAGGCAGCAGATGGTGCAGTGGTTGGAGCTCTGGGGCTCTGGGGGTTGAGATGAGTGGCTGTAGGAGTTTGAAGGGGACCCCTTGTGACTACCTGCCATGTTCACATATTCAGGGATGCAGCTCTCTCTCCAGCTTCCCCCAGCATCCCCAACTCTAGAAGGGAGAAAGAGTAGATGTTTTGGAAGAGAGAATACAGATGTGGAGACAGCTGCTCACCAGTCAAAGGAAACACACTCATCCACCCATGAGAAAGACTCTCCAGCTTTCAGGCCCAATGCCTGGCTCCAAGAAACCATTGGGGTACTAGGACTGTCTTGTCTGCTTTCCAGTCCCCTCTCCCAGAAAACCTCCTTTCCAGATGAACGGCTCGTTAACTCTCAGGTAAATCCTGCCCTTGTTCCAAGTTTCCTGAAAAGATAAAATCATTCCAGAGGAGTTCTGCCAAATGCCAGAAGGACAGATTTCTAACAAGTCATTAAAGGGAATTGGGAGCAGCCCTCTGTGCTATGACTAGGGTGGAAGGATCAGAGATCAAGCTTTGGAAGAGAACCTGGAGATATTTTACCCTGATCCCCTTTGAGGGGATCATGGATCCCTTTGGCACTCAGTCTAGTGAAGACCACAGGTCCCTTCTTAGAACCATGTCTTTAAATGCACAGGATTACAAAGGCAACCAATTCTATTGAAAATACAATTTTTGGCTTTTTTTGAAAAAGTTCACAGGCCTGCCCTGTTCCAGGACACATGAAGCTCAGAGACATTCAGGGATTTGTTCAAGGTCACACAGGCAGTGCAGGATTTGAACTTGGGAGGCCGCTTGGGAATCAGAGGATCCATGTTCAAATCCTGAAGGGACATTTGCACTACACAGCTTCTCTTTGTTTAGCAATTATGACCAAACTATTTGGAGACCTGGATGTCCCATCTCTTCTCTAGGCTGCCAAATGCTCCAGCTACTTGGAAATCTACCCCGCCCCCCCCCCCCCCCGCCCCCCAATTCTCCCACAGACCCAGAGGTCCAAGGTTACAGGGCCTGTCCTCTCAGACCAAAGTAGATGGGCCCTGAGGGGACGAGCCGTGGGTCTCCCTTAGTCTAGAGATACAGGAGGGTAAGGGGTTGTGCCCTACCCCCAAAAGACCAAGGGATCCCTGAAGACAGAAGGTGGGTCTCCTCATCAGAGTAGAGGTGGAGTGGGGGCAAAAGTGGTACCCCTCTCTCAGCAGGGGCTACCACAGGATACGACTTGTGTATCCCCCATCAGACCAGGAGCCCTGCATCGCCCCCTCTGATGGGGGGCAGGAGAGCCTGATGACCCAGCTCTCTGGCTCACCTCTCTGCAGTCACCCTTCCCTAGCCTATGGTGCACCACATGTCTCTCCTGTCCCCTTCCTCCAGGGCCCAGGGGGCAGAGTCCTAGTGGGGTGAAGGTGGCAGACCAGGGCTTGGGAGTCAGGTCCCGCAGCCCCTGCAGTGGCGGAGGAGGGAGGGCTGCGAGAGAGCGGAGAAGGGGGAGGGGAGGGAATAAGTAGAAGCAAAAACAAATAAAAGAGTTCAAAAGCGAGGCGATTAAAAAAATAAATGGAAGGCCGGCGAGATAAGGCCGCCGTCGCCGGGCCGCCTCGTTAACATTCATTGGATGGCATAATCAGGCCTCATTATCTCAAATTGGCTGCATATTTGCCCTGGGATGCTAATTTCCAGTTGGCTGCGAGCGCTCTGGGCTGCTTTGACTAAAGACGATTGCGCTTCGCCGAGCCGGCTCGTAGCTGTCGGGCATCGGGCCGGGGCTCCGAGCGGGGCAAGCGCACGCAGCCTTTTCCATCAAGCCGCGCCGGGCTGCCTGTTCATTATTGGCTCCCTGTTTTGCGTAGAAATGGCATTTCTAAGCCTCCCAGTTAAATTAGAGCCTTTATCAGCTTCTTTGGGGGGATGGACAGTTTATCATTAATCTAGGGAAAAGGAAATAGAAGAAATAATGTTTTTTTGTTTTACGGAATGGGGCCGGAGGAGGGTCGGTCTCCCTCCTCCTTTGCCCGGCTTCCTCCTCCTCCTCCTCCTCCTCCTCCTCCTCCTCCTCCTCCTCCTCCTCCTCCTCCTCCTCCTCCTCCTCCTCCTCCTCCTTCCCTCCCACTGGTCTTTTCCTCTATGACCTTTAAAGGTCTGGAACTGTCCGACCTTTTCCTCTCCCGAGTTCCCTTGCCAGTCTTGGAGTCCTGGAGCCTCTGAGGCTGCCCTGGTGCCGCTCCTTTGGATGGGGTGAGAAGCAAGGGAATATCGAATCTATGAGCCCTGAAGCTTGTGGGCTTGGGGACTGGACACATCTAGAGTCCTGACTTGGTTCTGGGATTAGGAGGGCTCTGGTTCTTTGGACCGAAGAAGCAGTGATGAGAATGGTCCGTCCTTCCCCTGAGGCTGGGCTCCAGGGAGGTCTCTTCCAGCTATGATCCCTCTAGAAACACGACATAGAGGTCCAGAGAGCTCCCTGAAGGTTGGTTCTCAAGCAGGGGGCCATTGGAAGTGAGGATGGCCAAGGTCAGTTAGTTTGGGGCCAGTCAGGGGCTAGAGCTAGGGCTCAGACTATGACTGCCCCTCTGGGATTGAGATAAGGAGTCAGTTTTGGAAGGCTTAGCGGTGAACTGGAAGTCACAAAAATCAAAGGTGATTAAATGTGTGTGTGTGTGTGTATGTATGAATATACACCCACACATGTACATTACATATGTATGTATATACACATACACATTATATATGCATGTATACACACACATAAAGATATGTGTATGTATGTATACATGCATATATACATACACACAAAGATAGATATATATGGATATTATATATATACATATATGTGTATATATGTGTATATATATATATAAAATATCTTTTTTTGGCAAACTTTAAAATGGCAGCGATTATTAAGTCAATAGGTATTTGTCATCAGCCCTTGGCAACAGTGTTGAGTGAAACTGTCCTCCAAGAAGCCTGAGCAATACCTCCCCCGACTCCCACCCTCAATGGCAGGGCCCTTTTGCTCTCCAACAGCGAGCTTGGTTATAATCGGGGAGCTGGAAAGAGGGGCCAATGATTTGTTAAGCACCTACTGTATACCAGGCACTGGACTAAGTGCTTTACAACTATTAACTCATTTGAACCTCACAACAACTCTGAGAGGTAGGTGGTATTATATATTATCCCTCCTTTAAAGGTGAGGAAACTGAGGCAGACAAGTTAAGACATTTGTCATAGATTACACAGCTAATACGTGTTTGAGGCCATATCTGAACTCAGGTCTTCCCTGACTACAGTATCAGGTATCTGGTACTACTCAGATCCTCACACTGTAAGGCCATTTCCAGCAATTTCCTAAGTTTTCCAAGGCTGTGCATTGATGAACTGTGGGGAGGAAGGGACTCTAAAATATGGATTATCTGAGTTGGAAGGGACTTTTCAAGTCATCTAGTCTAACTCCATTTTACAAATGAGGAAAATGAGGCTCAGCTGAAAGTGACTTTCCCAAGGTGTCTTTGTACATATTTATTCAATGACATGCCCTCCTGTCCTTGGCCCTTCATCCCCAGGGAATTTGGTAGTTCCTGTTCCAACCACCCATTTCAGCCTCTCCTTTCCACCTCTTTACTGCCCCGTCTCACCACCTCAAAGACCTTGCAAACCAAGGAGACATCGAACTCCCTGCCCCCTCACTTCCCTAGGTCTAGAAGATCCCCTGGGGATGGGCATAGCTGACAGATGCCCTGGTCTATCTTCTAAGCTTCCTGAGGACTGAGGACTCCCAACTGGTCCAGAAAATGGAAATGGGAAATGTAGAGGCCCTGGTTGGGAGGTAGAGGTGGGTAGGGATGGAGGAGGGGGACAAGAGAGGCCTGAAAATTTGTGAAAACTGAAATAGATGCGATACGATTTTTTTTTAGAGTCCTTTAAAGAGCTGAAGTCATTTGGTGAATTTAGGCATGTATTATGTATAGCTGAGATTGGTCATAAAATTATATTTGGTATATTTAGAGATGTGAAGCCCTGGGGGGAAAAACAGAAATTGTGGAAGGAGAGAGGAGAAGCATCTTTTCTGATTGTTTTTGGAAAAACTCAAAATGTCTTTGTGAGAAAAAAATGTTTTTTTCTTTGAAATTTTCTAGGTTACCTCCCCCAACCCACATCCCAAGTAAATGGACTTTTTTCCTTTCAGGAAGAGGAGTAGCTGGACCCAGGCAGCATTCCAAGGACTGAGGCGACAGTTCTGCTATGCCTCTGTAATCCTATGGTGCATTAGGGGGCAGAGGAGCCCCAGACCCAAGGCTGCTAGACTGGAAGGGACCTCAAGGGGCCTTCTCTGGCCCCCTCCTGAATGACAACCACAGCAATAGCTAACGTTCATAGAAGGTTTAAGATTTGCAAAGTGCTTTGCCAATATTACCTCATTTCATCCTCAAAATAGCCTCATAACGCTCACAATAGGTATGAAAACTGTCCCAAGACTCACGTGTCTCAGGAGACTAGATTTGGGGTTATTGATGGAGTTCCCTGGTGACCTAAAAACAGTCACCAGTCAATATGGCCAACACAGAAGCAAAAAAGCTACACCCAAGTGAATCAATGCTGTATCCTTACTGAACATCCTTTCCCTGCTATGACCAAGTAAACCTCCTGTTAAACTGTTACATGATCTATAAGCATCCTATTTCTTTCCAGTCCCAAATCCAATCTACCAGACTGTCCAGAATCACACCTGGACTTCTGTGACTGTCCTTTTTAAATATGGGGTCTGGGACTATGGTACCCCAGAAGAGCAGAATGGAGTACATCCTTATTATTGGACCTGAAGCCTCTCTTATTGAGTCCAAGATCACCTTAGCTTTTAAGACTGTTAGCCTCACACCTGCTGACTTATGGTGAACTTGCAGTCCACTAATGCCCTCAGATCTTTTTCAGACAAACAAACAAAACCTCTCCAATCTTATAAAGTTGATTTCTGGAACCCAGGGGTAAGGCTTTACTTTGATCCCTATCAAACTTAACCTTATTGAATTGGTACCAATCAGTTTTACACAGAGATCCCTTCAGGGTCAAATTGGCCTTGGACTTGAGTCCTCAGAGCTGGGTTTAAAGCCTGATTCTGTTATTCATCCCTTCTGTGACCTCCAGCTAATCTCTTCATCCTCTCCCCCCAGGCCTTAATATCTTCCTCAGTAAAAAGAGGAGGCTGAATTTGTCCAGGGGGTTAGTAACCTTTGTTGTACTATGTTTTCCTTAGGCCGTCTGGTGAAGATGATGGAACCCTGCCCCCCTTTTCAGAAGAATATTTTTTAATGCATAAAATACAAAAATTAAAACAGATGGTAATACAGGAAACCAATTCTATTGCAATAAAGATGTCATTTTTCTCCCATTTGAGTTCCAGAATGCCCTGAAACCTATGCATGATCTTTGGGTACCAGGTGAAGAACCCCTGAACACAGGGATCTGTTGGTAAATGTTTAACAACCACCTGTCCCTCCAAAAAATATTTGTATGACACACATTTACGTTTAATCTGCACTATTGGCATTTTCTAAACCAAGCTAGCTCCAACTGGCCCCTGGGGGTGAAGGCATATCCAGAGACAGCTACCTCACAGAAATAAAAAAAAAAAATGAAACTCAAAAATATAGAAGAGGAAAAATAAATTTTTTAATGGACTACATGGGCTCTGAGGTCCTTTCTAGCTCTCAATCTTATAAAATGACCCCGGAGATTGTGGTGAGGGCTGCACTTTGTAAATGGGCGAAGTCATGGATGGATTCCTGGTCTGGGCTTGGTCTGGGCCCTGGGCACTGACATCAGCTAGTTTAATCGCTTTTCCTGCCTGCAGGCTTCAGTTTGATTTAGCCCTTCTCGACTCTGATCTCAGCCTGCTGACTCAGGCTGCGCTCCCTCCCTTCTCCCTTCCTGTTGTTGTGGAATGCCCAGCATCAGAACAGGGGCCCTGTCTGCGGGACTGCCACTTGCCACTCTTGGGTACTTGCTGCCTTTTCGGAATCAGTTTCACAGACTTCCAGGAATGGAAGGGCTCCCGTCAGTCATCTAGCTCCTCATCCAGAAGCATAAATCCCTCCGCAGCTTCCTGACAAGGTGCTGTCCAACTTCTGACCTAAGACTGGCAATGGAGGGAAGGGAAGGGAGGTGGCCCTTTGGGGGAACTCGGAGGGTTACAAAGATTTACCGGACATGGAGTCTAGATCTGCCCCTTTGCAACTTCCTAGTTCTACCCTCTTGAGGCCAAGCAAAACAAGTTTGAGCCCTCTACAGCATAACTGCCCTAAACGTCCCACTATGGTTTCTCTTCTCCAGAGTAAATAGTCTTCCACCAAACTTCAGGTGGCATAAGGATCACCAATTAGAGTATAAACTCTTTCTAAGTAGTAGAATGTTTCTGTTTTTGTCCTTGTATCCCTGGAACCTAGCAGTGTGTTCGACACAGAGTACATACTGGATAATATTGGATGGATGGATGGATGGATGGATGGATGGATGGATGGATGGATGGATGGACAGATGAACTCAAGGTCATTCCCCATGCTAGTTACCCGCCTCTTCTCTCCCACAACAACACACTGGTGGTTGTGGTCTGACCAAAGTAGAATAAAGCAAGAATATCACCGACTTGCGATCCACTCTTAACTGGGGCTCTCAGTGGAACCTAATTAACTTTCTTGGCTCCTGTAGCATGATGATGTCATATTGAGCTTGAAGTCCACTGAAATCCCAGGATCTTTTTCTGACACACTGTTCCACAACTATGACTCTCCCATCTTATTCTCCTGAAATTAATCTTTTGAACCTGAGGAAGGTTTTACATTTACTCCTGCTACATTTCATTTTCTCATATTCTCTTATTAGGAGGCTGTAGTGTCCTAAGCTGTTTTTGGATTCAGACTATTATTCAGTGTATTAACAGCCTCTTTTCCATCTGCCCACCCCAGTTTTATGCTATCTATAAATCTTATAAACACACCATCTATTTTGTTTTTTTTTTAATCCATATAATCTATAACAACATTAAAAAGCCCAAGTCCAAGCACCAATCCCTGGGGCCCTCCACTAGTGACCTTCTTCCAGATTGAATCAGTTCAGAATCCATCATCTATCCCACATTTCTACATCTTTTCCACAAGAAAAACATGAGAGACTGTCAAAGGCTTGCTACAAATCTAGGTAAACTCTGTCTTATAGTATTTCCCTGATCTAGCAGCTAAACAGACCTATCAAAGCAGGAAATGACATTGTTATGGGGTGACTAGTTCTTGATGCAGCCAGGCTTGCTCTTTGTGGGCACTACTTCCTTTTCCAGATGTTTGCTCACCATTTCCCCCAGAGTCTTGGCAGGGTAAGAAGGCGAATTCACCAGCCATCAGTCTGCAGATAATACTCTTTTCTCATCTTCAAATATTGGGACATTTGCCCCATCTCCAGCCCTGATGGTACTTCCCCACTCTTCATGGTCTTTCAAAGATTGTGCTCAGATCTGAGAATTCTTTCTGTACGCAAGAATGTAGCTTGTTATCAAGTAAGGCTTTTGAGATGGAGCTCTTACTAGCTCCTTATTTATCTTGGCTAACGACTACCTAAAAGTTATATTTGCTCTGCCCTTTCCAGTCCGAAGGTCATTCTCCTTGGCAGCAAAAACAGAAATTGCTCTCTCTCTCTCTCTCTCTCTCTCTCTCTCTCTCTCTCTCTTTCTCTTTCCCTCTTTTTTCTCTTCTCTCATCTTTTCTCCTCCTCTCCTCCTTCCCTTTCTCTCCTTTCTTCCCTCTCTTCCCATTCCCTTCTCTCTCTTCTCTCCTTTCATCTTTTCCCCTCTCCTCCTCTTTCCTTTATCATTTCTCTTTCTCCTCTTCTCTTTTTCTCTTTCCTCTCTCTCTTCTCTCTTTTCCTTCCTCCCTTTCCCCTCTCTTTCTTTTCCTCTCTCCCCGCCTTCTCTCTCTTTGTCTTGGTCATTTCTTACTCTCATCCCAGGTACTCTGACTAGAAAGCAGCAGGCCTGTCTCATCTTTGATTCCCCAACACAGGGAAACCAATCAAACAACAGGTAACACTTATTGAGCACTTTTAAAGGTTTGGGGACAGCTAGGTGTCAAAGTGGATAGATAGAGTGCTGAACCTGAAATCAAATCCAGTCGCAGACATTTACAAGTTGTGTGACTCTGGGGAAGTCATTTAACACTGTTTACCTCAGTTTCCTCATCTGTAAAATGAGCTAGAGAAGGAAATGGCAAACTATTCCCATATCTCTGCCACAAAAACCCCAAATGTCCAGACATGACTGAACAAACCACAACAACATTTGAAGGTTTACAGATTATTTTACATATGTTATCTCATCTGATCCTCACAACCACCCTTGGAGGTAGTTGCTATTATTATGCCAGTTCTAGAGATGGGAAAACTGAGGCTCTGAGAAACTAAGTAGTCTGCTCAGGGTCACAGAGGCAATGAGTCTGAGATAGGATTTGAACTTCAAGTCCACCGCTCAATCCACTACACCAGTGGTTCTCAAATATTTCCATAGACAACTATAGATCCCCCCAATTTAAGGAAAATGCTGGCAAAACTCTAATAGTAAAATCCTATAAAATTATTTTAAATGCCTATTGACTAACAATATAAAATTAATTTTTAAAAACTTGGGATGTTTCAGGGTTTTTGCAGCACAATTTGAGAAACACTGCACTACACCAAGCATTTATTGTGCACTTACTTTGTACTTAGTGCTAAGGCTACACAGACAAAAATGAGACAGTCCCTACTCCAAAGGAGAATATGTCCTGGTAGAGGAAACAACAAACAGAATACAAAATAATTACAGGATGACTGAGAGGGAGAGAGTCTTTGTACCCTGATGCTATTTTGTAGTCCTAGTCTCTATTTTTTATCGTATAACCTGTGCTATTTCCAGCTTTGTCCTTCTGTGTATGTCTAAGTTGGTGTCTGAGTTCACTGTGCAGCCCTATGTCTGAACAACTCAACTTGTTCCTCCTCATCAAAATTTTCTGCTTGTCTTCAAAATTTCATCAATCACAAGTCACATTTCTCACTCATCTATCAGTCGTGTCCAACTCTTTGTGACCCCATTTGGGTTTTCTTGGCAAAGATACTGGAGTGGTCTGCCATTTCCTTCTCCAGCTCATTTTATAGATGAGGAAACTGAGGCAAATGGAGTGAAGTGACTTGCCCAGGGTCACACATCTAGTAAGTGTCTGAGGCTAGAGTTGAACTCAGGTCTTTGGGTGCCTAACACAAGTCTCTTGACTTATGTTACAAAGAGGCTCATAGGATTTTCAGAAAGAATCTGAGACCACCTAGTCCAACATCATTTTATTTTTACTTTACTTCCATAGAACTCTTCTTTCTTTCTGGGCTGACTTTCCTGATAGAATTTTCATCCATGAGATTCTATTTATCCTTTACTGAGACTTTTGAAATATGTTAGGACAAAATCTGGGATACGTGTCACACTATGTCTAGGTTTCTTGTCCTTAGCGATGACAAACTCTAAGGCCAGAGTTCTTAAACTGAAGTCCACATACCACTAAGGAGTCTTGAAATTAGAGAGGAAAAAAATCTTTATTTTCATTAGCTTCTAACTGAAATTCAGCATTTCCTCCAAATATTTAAAAACACTATTCCTCAAAGGGGTTCATAGGTTTTACCAGACTGTGAAATGGATCCTTGACACCCAAAAGGTTAAGAACCCCGTCCCCCTCTAAGACAATGAGAGCACAAGCCCTCAGATTAAGAGTTAGAAGAGATTGTGGAAGTCATCAATCCTATTCACGTACCTCCTGATTCCAACACACATCAGGGGGAATAGCTCCTCATTTCTACCCCAGCCATCAGTTCCAACCTATAAGTTAAAAATCTGATAATATATTATTCCTCCTTGTTTTCTCTACTTTTTGAAGAATGAGATTATCATTAAGGCAAAGTCAGAAATGACTAGTTCTTTGCTCAGCAAATTCTGAGTATTTGGAGTCCTTCATTACCACTGTGTCATGCCTTTCCTGAAACCCTCCTCTATTTCCTCTTTCTGACCAGATGGTCTGTTGTATATTCTGCTGACACTACCACTTCTATTTTTGCCTCTCATTGGTCTTCATTTCAATGGTGTCTGCCATGCTTTCTTTCTGTGGTTCTTGGATTTTCTTATCTGATATGACACCACCATCCTTTTCTTTTCTCCTTTCTTTTGAATTAGTTATACCATGTCAGGGTATACTTCAGTCATCCCACCAAATTTAGGAGTATCTAGGAAGTTACGTTTGCGTTGCTTTGTTGTTGTTCAGTCATTTTCCAGTGATTTGTGACTCTTTGCAACCCCATTTGGGGTTTTCTTGGAAGAGTAACTAGAATGGTTTACTATTTCCTTCTCTGGCTCATTTTACAAATGAGGAAACTGAGGCAAACAAGGTGAAACCACTCGCCCAGGGTCACACAGCTAGTAAGTGTCTGAAATGGATTTGAACTCATGAAGAGGAGTTTTCCCGGTTCCAAGCCCAGTCCTCTATGCACTATGGCACTACCTAGCTGCGCTCCTTGCTTTAGGACCTTTAACTCCCCTTTGCTTATTACTCATAGCCTTTGCATTTGTGTGTATAATATATATATGCACATACACATATGTATATTTATACATACATATATACACACATATATTATATATGACATACATATTACCATATATTTTATTACTCACTCCTTTACTATTTTTTCTCCTATGAATTTCTCTATATCTGCTACTAGATTTTTCTCCCTACATGTAGCTACTTTCTATGATATCTAGATTGATAGACATGTACTGGAGGTTTTCTCCCTCCCCCCTCTTTTCTCCCTTCCTAAAGCCCTTTTGCAAAATGCTAGGCAAATACATTCTTACCAGCCCCTGCTCGGTCCCCTCTGTCCTTGGCCAAGAGGCTGTCATTTTATATTTTAAGTCATGGTCTAGAAATCCAAATCACATTCTCAGACAACATCTTCTTAGCCATGTGTTTATTCACTTCCCAAATGGCTTTTCTCTTTTAAATCCTTTGCTTTTTGAAGGGTAGCTATGATGAAAATATATCCCTAAAGTATTTCTTCCCAGTACTAAGTTCCTTCTGGAAATGTCTGGAAGTGTCATGCATGTCTTTATAAGTCTCCAGAAATGAGTAGTAATATTTTGAAAAGTATCTAGAGGCTTTCTGTCATGTCTCAGATATATCTCTATTATTGTGATTAGTCAATAAATGATAACCTCAGTATGCCTTAGCAGGGAGATATCTTGAAGTCATTTTTCTCAGGGGAATGAATGAATAGGCTCAGTAGTCCATCCATTACTCTGCTTACCCATAATGAATAAGTGAAGCATTTATTACATGCTTACTGTGTGCAGTGCTCTCAGGGAGCTCCCATTCTGGTGGGAGTTGGGGAACAACATATCTGGAAGGTGGAGTCAGATGCGAAAGTCCTGTGGCCCTTAGAGTGCAACATCAAAGCAGATGGTCAGGTCTTCTTCAATGTCATTTCCACTGATAAGACCACGTCAGTTTCTGATATTGACCTTTTACCAGGCCAGGGACTTTGGCAACCAAAGCTTTTTTCCCTAAGTCTTCAGTACCTGCAGCCTCTACAGGAGGAATTGACAAGCTGATGTCTATAGAGGTCACTTCCCAGGATGATGGTTGAAGGCACTGGGCTGGGAGCATTGCAGGGTCCTGGGCTGTCTCCATCAGCACAGAAGAGAAGCTGGACAAAGTGGTGAGGATTTGACTTGCCCAGCTCCAGCTGCCCCCTCAGGGGCCTGGCTTCTCCAGCTAAACCAGCCTATCTGCCCTGCTTGTGGCAGTTGGTGGGGATGGCTGGCTCCTCTCCAAAAGTTACTTCTCCATATGATGGCTGTCAGGAGACTGGAAGCAGGATTACTGGTCTGGAAGGACTGCCACACAGAATGAATATTAGAGGAAGATGCAGACAATTATTAGAGGTTTATCTTATATCTCGTTATTTTACTAAATTCATTTATTACTTTAATTAACTTCTTGGTAGGGTTTTCTAAATCTGAATTCACATCATCCACAGATAGAGTTATTTTAGCCTCTCTGTCAAAGTGAATTTGATGGGCAGGATGTTGACAGGCAGAACGAAAGATGGGAGCATCCCAGGACACAGGAAAGTACTAGATTATTTGGGAAACAGTGCGCTGTCCAGTTTGATGGGAGCACTAAAGACAGTTGGGGTTGGGGATGGAGTAAATGAGAGATGAGATTCAGAAGGTAAATTGGAGCCAGATTTGGACACTTATTAGTCATGTGACTTTGGCCAAATCATTTATAACCTCTTGATCACAATTTCCTCATCTATAAAATGGAAATATTAATAGAACTGACCTCACAGGGTTATTATAAAGACTGGGATAATATATGTAAGCTGCTTATAAACTTCAAGTATCTATATGAATGTTAACTATTATTAAGTCTTCTATTACTACTTCTCTTACTTTTCTATTTTAACAAATGCCTTTGTTTTGAACTAATTACATTTCTTATCATCAGTATTATCATTAGTTAAAGCACACACTGGTAGGGACTCATGAGCTACAGTTTTAGTGGATGAGGATGCTGCAGAATATGATGACCCTGGGTTAGCTCATCGAATGAGACATTGTGAGTGAGGGATACCCACAGGTGCTAAATATATATCTTTTTGTTTGTTGAATGAATAAATGAGTAAATGAGTGATGCTATCCTCACAATGCCTCTCAGGCAGGCTGCAGACTCTCTTCTGTGACTCATCAGGGTTCTGTACTACGTAGAGGGTTTAGTGAAATAGTACAAAGAACGGGGATATAAAAAACCTAGCTCCTCATTCTTACCCTACTGTTAAGGAGCTGTGTGACTGTTAATGGTTCATTTCCCATCTCTGGACCTCAGTTTCTTCATCTGTCAATGAGGAGGGCCAGACTTGATGGTTTCCAAGGCCCATCTCCAGTTTTAACATTTTTCAGTCTTGTGATTGTTCCCAGTCTTTGCTGATGCCAGGTCTAACCAGAGAAGAAAGGAGAAAACTTCCCAACCATTAGACCTGTCCAAAAGTAGAAAGGGAAATTGGAGTAGGAGTTAGGTCCCCTTCACCAGAGTCTTCAAGTAGGGACAGAGCCTGTTTGATCCAGTGTGAACTCCGGGGTTCCTCCCAGCTCTGAGATCCTGTTATCTTCTAATTCGCTAATAGGGATGACGGGGATGCTGTGAAGATTATGGGGATGATGCTGAGAATTGTAGGTGACAGAGGGACACGGAGCAGAAGAGGGTGGGGAGGAGAAGGTTGGAGGGGAGGGCGTCCCAGAGCCAAGTTATCAGGCATCCCCAGTGGCTGCCAACATAATTCTATTTACATTATTAGCCTTTCTAACGAGCGGATCAATATTTGAGATGCCTATCGGGAGGGGTTCGCCCTCCAGGGGGGGAGGCCAGCCCAGCCCCAAGCTGGGGATTACGAGGCAGGAGAAGGGCAATTGGTTCCAAATCCGCCCGACGTGCCCTGCGCTTCCATGGGAGGCTTAGGCGGGCGGCGGCTTAGAGGACACAGCGAGACTGCGGTCCGGCTGGCTGGCCGGGGAGCGCAGCCAGGGGAGAACTCCGGGGACGCAGCGGCCCACTTGCAATTGTATCAGAGATTAGGCGCACCGGCCGCGGGGGGGCAGGGCTGTTGACAAACAGACCTGCCGCCCTGAAATCCCCTGGCCTCAATTCCACGCTGGCTATGTTTGGCCGTGACTGTGCCTTTGAAATTCCAGAGCCGGTGAGCGGCCACCGAGTTCAACCATCGCCTCCTCCTGCCGGGGTCAAGAACAAGACCCATCCACCTCCCTCCCAGCTGTCTCCCTTCCAGTCCAGATGTCCTTCTAAAAGCCCACCAGAGGGGATCCGGGAAGGAGAGAGAGGACATATCCAAAAGCAGTCTCAAAAGAGAGGAGAAAAGAATTGGTTTCTAAAAAATGTAAGAATGGGAATATCCAACAGCCTCTCTCCTCTCTGACCAAAGAGGGAGAAGCAGGAAATGGGGCCTGCCCACCAGGTGCGCAGTAGGAGTGAAGAAATGTGGGTCCAGGATGGAATGAGGGCAGTGCTAGAACTCAGCACTGCATGGGGACCAGCTAGGTGCTGGGAGCTCACTGGAGAAGACCTCTAGGTCAGCGTCTTCCCGGCTCTGAGCACAGCCTGTCAACGTTGGTAGTGATGTCTATGGTGGTGAGAGTGCTAACAAAAGGCAGAGTTGAGAAGACATCAGTTCAACTCCAAACTAAAACATTTACTAGCTGTGCAATCTTGGGCAATTAATTCACTTAACCTCTGGGAGCCTCAGTTTCTTCATCTGTAAACCCTCACATGATTCTAAGATCTCAGAGATGTAGGCCTTCTCTCCATTGATATGGATCCATGCCTGCACAGGCTGTAAGTTAGACAACTTGCTGGGATCCTTCCTTGGGTCTTCTTGGCATCAAAAAGACGCCAGTGAACTCAAAGGCAATAAGTAACCCATCAGTCAGTCTCAACATGTGAACAGTCTATTTTCTTTTCTGCTTACATGGTTCTCCTTTGGAATTTTCTGTTTCTAAGATGTAACTCACAACCACCATTTAACACACTGCCCTTGGAATGAGTCTCATTTTTGGTTCTTCAGAGACTGTTTCATCCATCATCCACAGTCCTAGAACATCTGTAAAATGACATGATAATAATACAAAAACAGCAGCTATCTCAGCAGGGCTAAAGTAAGGCTCAAATGAGAAAATGTCTATAACTTACTTGGCAGATCTTGAAGCTGTGACATAAGTTTCAAGTTATTATTGTTATTTAAATCACAGAATCTCAAGAGCCCATCCTGGAGATCATGTAGTTCAGAATTCCTAAGCTTTTTTTGTGTTCTAGTCACATTGGGCAGTGTCTGGTG